>NC_037681.1:47482047-47565408 GCF_003255815.1 Theropithecus gelada
GCCTCAGCCTCCCGAGTAGCTGGGACTACAGGCGCCTGCCACCTCGCCCGGCTAAGTTTTTTTTGTATTTTTTAGTAGAGACGGGGTTTCACTGTGTTAGCCAGGATGGTCTCCATCTCCTGACCTCGTGATCCGCCCGTCTCGGCCTCCCAAAGTGCTGGGATTACAGGCTTGAGCCACCGCGCCGGGCCAAGATTTTTTTTTTTTTGAGATGCAGTCTCACTCTGCTGCCCAGGCTGGAGTGCAATGGCACGATCTCAGCTCATCACAACCTCCACCTCCTGGGTTCAAGCGATTCTCCTGCCTCAGCCTCCTAAGTAGCTGGGATTACAGGCATGTACCACCACGCCCAGCTAATTTTTGTATTTTTAGTAGAGATGGGGTTTTGCCATGTTGGTCAGGCTGGTCTAGAACTCCTGACCTCAGGTGATCCACCCACCTCGGCCTCCCAAAGTGTTGGGATTACAGGCATGAGCCACCACGCCAGGCCTATTCTCTCTTTTTCTTTTTGAAATGGAGTCTCACGCTGTCACCCAGGCTGGAGTGCAATGGTGCAAAATCAACTCACTATAGTCTCCACTTCCCAGGCTCAAGCGATTCTCCTGCCTCAGCCTCCTAAGTAGCTGGGATTACAGGTGTGCACCACCACACCTGGCTAATTTTTGTATTTTTTAGTAGAGACAGGGTTTCACCACGTTGGTCAGGCTGTTCTCGAACCCCTGAGCTCAAGTGATCTACTCACCTTGGCCTCCCAAAATGCTGGGATTACAGGCATGAGCCACTGCACCTGGCCAGTGTTCTCTTAAGTAATGCTTCCAACTGTGACATTTTAGTACAAGTAACCCACCTCAATTGTTTAAGGAAAGGCTAAGGCACCTCATGTAATGTGTAATGAGGTTAGTGTGATGTGTTCACACTTAGACATTTCTTTTTTTTTTTTTTTTTTTTTTTTGAGACAGAGTCTCGCTTAGTCGCCCAGGCTGGAGTGCAGTGGCGCGATCTCGGCTCACTGCAAGCTCCGCCTCCCGGGTTCACGCCATTCTCCTGCCTCAGCCTCCCGAGTAGCTGGGACTACAGGCGCCCGCCGCCTCGCCCGGCTAATTTTTTGCATTTTTTTTTTAGTAGAGACGGGGTTTCACCGTGTTAGCCAGGATGGTCTCGATCTCCTGACCTCGTGATCCGCCCGCCTCGGCCTCCCAAAGTGCTGGGATTACAGGCGTGAGCCACCGCGCCCGGCCTCACACTTAGACATTTCTAAACATTAATAAAAGCTTTTGTAAGTGAGAGAAATATAAGTTATTGAACCACTGCCTGTCCAATAAAAATATCCCTAACCATTTTCTATAATGTGCATGAACATAATTACCCTAATAAACACATGAAAGCCACCATAACTGTTAACAGTTGCCATGTAATTTAATAAAGCTATGTCACACATGCGCATTCACACATTCACAATGACCCTCCGGGCCCAGAGTTCTTCAAGCCTTTGCACCAGTGCATGGGAGGAGAGCACGCCCTACAGGTTAGACCTCTGATCAAATCCTGCCTCTGATACTGCTCACTGTGGGACCTAAGCAGGTGTCTTAACCTCTCTGAGCCCTGGGATCTGCATATTAAAAATGACGATAACAGTATCTGTCTCCTAATGGTTTGAGGAGGCTGTAATGAGAAAACAGGGTAAGTGCCTGGCACCAAGCAGGTGCTGCTGGCGTATTTCAGAGCCTCTGGGCCATGGCAGGAGCCCTGCAGGGTTATCCTGGGTAACTTCCCATCCAGTGCAAAAATTTCTTCCACAGCAACCCTGTCAAATGGCCTCTGCTTGAATCATTCCAGGACAGGAACCTAGCACCTCACAGGCCGGCAGTTCCATCTCCTGTAGAGTCGAACTGTTGAGAAACTAAAATTTTGAGTGGAATCCTCTCCCTTAATTCTTAATTTATCCCTGTGGCGCCGTTGTGCCTCCCAGCACCCATCCCCCAAGAAAGGAGACAGCGACTACAGGACTAGGGGAGCCCACGCCCGGGAGCTGGTTCCCTCGGCCACTTCCAAGGGGACGACAGCCTCCGGCCCTCCTCAGCGCTCCATTTCTTCCCCGCCGAAAGAGGGGGAAAGCTCCCGCCAGCTGCCCCTCCCCCAGGACTGCTGGAACACGGAATGCGGGGCTGGGGGAAGCGCCTGGGGAACTGCGAAGCCCCAACATCACACCAAGGAGCCTCAGGTTCGCTCTCCAGTCCCTTCCTCCACCTGCCCTCAGGGGACACAGGGGCAAGGGCCACTGCTTCCTGCCGCGTCTCAGCCGCAGGGGATGCAGAGGGACTGCGCTCTCGGAATCTGGACCAGAGGCTGGAGGCCACCTCCCCCGCGCGGCCCTCGGTGGCTGGCGGTGATGGGCTCGGGTCTCCGGCGGCCGGGGCGGGGTCTCACCCACCTGCTGTGGCGCCGCGCCGCGCTGGGAGTCCAGCTCCGTGGGCGCTCCCAGCTGCTGCGCCGCCCGCGCCTCGCCTGCAGCCGCCAGCCTCCCCCGGGCCGCTCCACGTGGCCGCTCCACGTCGCCCTCCCGGCTGGAGCCGCCGCCCTGGCCGGGCAGAGTCCGGAGCCAGTGCCAGCCGCCGCCCCGCTCGCCGGACCCGGCCCTTCGCAGCTCCTCCAGCGCCCTCGCTGCGCTCGCGGCGGGAGGGGCTGCGCGCGCGCGTGTGCGTGTGAGTGCGCATGTGCGCGTGTGCGGTCCGCGTGTGCTCGTGAGTGTGCTCGTGTGCGTGTGCGCACACGCGTGTGACATTGTGAGCGTGCGTGTGTGCGCGTGTGAGCGTGTGTAAGGATGCACGTGTGTGAGCGTGTATGTGTGCGCGGATGTGTGCGTATGCCTGTGTGCACACATATGAGTACAGAGAGACCAAGAGACAGTGAGGCCAGTGTGCATCAGAAGTATGTTTAACTGTAGTCATGCTTTGGTTGCCACTTTCTCTGCCTGAGGGACCCAGACCTATGTGACAAAATGGAACCTAACACTATTAGCATGTGCAGTTGTGGCTGGCATGTGTGGCTCTGTGTATGAGGAATGTGTGACATGGTAGGGAGTATTTTGTGTGACTGTGCATCCGTGTGATAGTGTGGGCTTCAGGGGCCAAGCACGGTGGCTCACGCCTGTAATCCCAGAACTTTGGGAGGCCGAAGTGGCAGGATCAGGAGGTCAGGAAATCGAGACCATCCTGGTAAACACAGTGAAACCCCATCTCTACTAAAAACAAAAATTAGCTGGGTGTGGTGGCAGGCGCCTGTAGTCCCCGCTGCTCGGAAGGCTGAGGCAGGAGAATGGTGTGAACCCGGGAGGTGGAGCTTGCAGTGAGCCGAGATTGCGCCACTGCACTCCAGCCTGGGTGACAAAGACAAATTTATTTATGTCTCAAAACATAAATAAATAAATAAAAAATAAATGATAGTGTGCGCTTCAGGGTATGGCCAACGTGTGACTGACTGCCCAGGGGTCTGGCAGTGCAGAGTGTTAGAGGCATATGTATTGGAGTGTCAGGGTGAACTCTTCCTGAGTTGTTTGTGACACTCCGTCACAGCGACACTGTCGTCACAGCGACACTGTCATCACAGCGACAAGCCCACTCTCATCCTGTCCTCCCAGTGATAAATACTGCTAGTCACTGCCTCTTTAGATCACGATTCCGCTGATCTCAGCAACACCTCTCCTACCTCTGGTCATTTCAAAAAGGTCTCCATTTTCTTTAGCATCAGAGCTCCTCTGGGCCGTCTCCTCACTCTCCATCTGCTCATGTGCTCATTTGCTCACCTAGCTCCCATCACTGTTATGCATTGACTCGTGTCCTTCACAAAGTTATATGTTGAAGTCCTGACTTCCAATACCTCAGACTGTGATCTTATTTGGAAATAATGATGTAATTAATTAAGATGAGTTCATACTGGAGTAGGGTGGGCCCTTAATCAATATGACTGGTGTTCATATCAAAAGAGGAAATGTGGACACAGACACACATATAGGAAGAACATTGCTATGGCCTGAATATCCCCCCAAATTCATGTGCTGAAACTTAGTCATCATTGTGGTGATATTAAGAGGAGGAAGCTGGGCACAGTGGCTCGCACCTGTAATCCCAGTACTTTGGGAGGCTGAAGTGGGAGGATCTCTTGAGGCCAGGAGTTTTCAACCAGTCTGGGCAATATAGTGAGACCATGTCTCTACAGTAAATAAATAAATAAATAAATAAATATTAGGCATGGTGGTGCATGCCTGTAGTCCCAGCTATTTGGGAGGCTGAGGCAGGCAGATCCCTTGAGTCCAGGAATTTGAGGTTACAGTGAGCTGTGATCCTGCCACTGTACTCCAACATTGGTGACAGAGCAATAGCCTGCCTCTGAAAAAAAACAAAAAGAAGTAGGGCCTTTTGGGACATGATGAAACCATGAAGGCTCTCCCCTCGTGAACGGATTAATGACTTTATGAAAGAGGTTTCTGAGAGAGTTCAGCCCTCTTGCTCTCTTGCCTTTCTGTCCCTTCCATCACGTGAGGAAACCCAGATGCACCATCTCTGAGGCACAGACATTCACAGACACCAAACCTGCCAGTGCCTGGATCTTGGACTTCCCAGTCTCCAGAACTGTGAGGCATAAATTTCTGTTGTTTGTAAATGACCCAGTCTGTGGGGTTTTGTTATAGCAGCGCAAACACACTAAGATGTTTGTGAAGATGAAGACAGAGATCAGGGTGATGCTTCTACCAGTCAAGGAGTGCCAAAGATTTCCAGCAAAACACCAGAAGCCAGGGGAGAGGCACGGAATAGATTATTCCTCATGGCTCCCAGAACGAACCCACCCTACTGATATTTCAATCTTGACTTCTAGTCTCCAGAAGTGTAAGACAATAAATCTCTGTTGTTTAAGACAGTCCCCAACCTTTTTGGCACCAGGGACCAGTTTCAGAGAAGACAATCTTTTTTTTTTTTTTTGAGACAGAGTCTCACTCTGTCATCCCAGCTAGAGTGCAGTGGTGCTATCTCAGCTCACTGCAACCTCCGGCTCCCAGGTTCAAGTGATTCTCATGTCTCAGCCTCCCGAGTAGCTGGGATTACAGGTGTGCGCCACCACACCCAGCTAATTTTTATTTTTAATTTTTTTGTATTTTTTTTAGTAGGGACGAGGTTTCACCATGTTGGCCAGGCTGGTCTCGAACTCCTGACCTCAGGTAATTTGCCTGCCTTGACCTCTCAAAGCATTGGGCATTACAGGCGTGAGCCACGGTGCCCAGCCTCAGAGAAGACAATCTTTCCACATATCAGAAGGGTTGGGGGTGAGGGGGATGGTTTTGAGATGAAACTTCCACCTCAGATCATCAGGCATTAGATTTTAATAAGGAGTACGCAACCTAGATCCTTCCTGTGTGCAGTTCACAATAGGGTTTGCACTCCTATGAGAATCTAATTCCACCACTGATCTCAGGTGGTAATGCTTGCTCACCCTGCTCGCCTACTGCTATGCTACCTGCTTCCTAACAGGCCATGGACCAGTACCAATTTGCAGCCCAGGGGGTTGGGGACCCCTGGTTTAAGACACCCAGTTTGTAGTGCTTTCTTAGAGCAAACTGCCAACTAATATACCACCTAAATGCCGATGATTACCAATTCTCCAACTCCAATCTCTAAGCCCCAGGCCACTTCAGGCATTGAATATCCTACAAATTTGTGCCTAAGTCTTAATTTACAAAGGTGGCTGAGTGAGGACATGAAGAGGTCACTGCCATTGAAAGAAAAGCTTAATGTTATTCACAGTTCCCCTAGAAACAAAAGGCACAGTCACAGGGGGAAGTGCCAGTGTCACACAGGAGGCAGAAAGGAGCGAGGGGAAGGTACAGGCCTTTACTGGGGTGTACTTCTCCCAGTAAGGCGGAGAAGTGGTTTGGGGCTGCCTAGTTTGAATAATCCCAGAGCACTCTGGGGCACAGGGACTGGTACTAGTTACCTGGTCCTGGGTTGATTTAGGGCAGGGGAGATACTGGCTTGGAATGTGAAAGTTAGAGAAAGGAAGTGACTCAGAGTATGAGCTCTGGATTGCAGGGAGATGTAAATAACCCTGGACATTAGGTTGGCCCTGTGATTTATGGATGCCAAAGAGACAAATACAGAACCTAAGGAAACGCAGTTAAAACACTCACCGGCACCCCATCCTCTACATGTCTGTGTCTAAATGCATCATCTTCCTCTTCAAATCTTCCTCTCCTCTGTTTCCCTATCCCAGGGATGGGCACTTTATGTCTGTGCAGTCGGAAACCTGGGGGCCATCCGTGTTCCTCCTTCTTCCCCTGCCTCCAGTCTACCACCAGGTTCTATCAATTGTGCCTCTGATCTTGAAGCTCGTCACTCCTCTCCTGGGTATACTCCAGTCCGGGCATCTTTTGAGCCTGGTGTTCTGTTAGCAGCCTCCCAGTGGCCTCTTTGCTTTTACTTTCCTCCTCCTCCAATCTATTCTCCCAGCAACTGAATGATTCTCCTAAAACATAACTCATGTCACTCTTCCCTTCTTAAAACCCTAGGATGGCTTTCCTCTGACCTAGGATAAACTGCAGCAATTACGTGGTCCTTGACCACCCACATGTTCCAGCCACACCAAATTTCTTTCTGTTCCCTTAAGACATCCTTCACCTCCAGGCTTTTGCCCATGCTGCCCCATCTGCTAGAACACCCTCCCATGAAGTCCGGGCACCCCCGCAGTGCTCCCATGACAACTGGTACTTCCTTTGTGTGGACTCTGTTAAGCCCTGATGACTTGTGAACCTCCTATAAGCTTTATGGTATACTGATACCTAGGCTCCTCTCCAGACCAAGTGTATCGGGGGTAGGGCCTGGGCACTGGCAGTTTTAAAAATCGTAGATGATTCCGATCTGCAGTCAAGGTTGAAAGTCATTACTCTTAGTAGACGACCCCCCATATTTCAATGAAGACAGGGACAGTAACATGGAGTGGGGGTCTGCATCAAGTGCCTGGTAGAGAGCGGGTGGTGAGCAAATTATCTACTGTTCGAGGACTGTGTGGCAGGGACTGTATGAGACAACACAGAGTGACACTGCAGGAAGCTGCATGTGTGTGCAATGCCAACACTGAGCATCTGAAAGCTGTGTGACAGTGTGGGGTGTCACAGTCGGACAGTGACTGGTGAGGGTCACTGTGAATGACTGTAGTCTGTGACACAGCAGAACGTCACCGTGGGAGTAGCTGTGTCCTGTGTGTGACTGACTGCGAGTGCCTGAGGGGCTCTGGCCAGGCTGCTGGACTCAGGGCGTCGCCGGGGAAGAGTTTGAGGGAGCTGGAGATGCCGCGCACCAAGATGGCAGCTGGGGGAGGCCGCTTGTCCCGGGCTCCAGAGCCAGGAACCGCGGAGGGGAAGCAGAAGGTGGGGGAGGGCGGGAGGCCATTCGCAGGTCGCTCGAGTTACTTCCGCGCGGGACACTAGGCGCAGCCGCCCAGCCCAGCGACCAACTAGCACCGCCTCTCGCCGCCTAGCCGCCGGCACCTGCGGTGGGCGGGGCGGGCAGCGCGAACGGCCGGCAGCGGGGACAGGACCTGCACAGGCTGCCTATGGCAGGCGGCCGGCGAGCCGGGGCCAGCCAGGAGCCTGAGGGTCGGAAGCCCCCAACACAAGATGCTGAACTCCTTCCTGAGCCGCCAGAATGGCACCTGGGCAGACACCTTTTCTCTGCCCTTGGCTCTTGCCGTTGCCCTCTACTTGGGCTACTACTGGGCATGTGTCCTTCAGGTGGGTGCGGGTCCAGTGCTCTGGCCGGCGGGTTTGGGTGTAGGGGCAGCTTCCAGACACGGGCTTGAGCCCCTTGGTGGGAGCTGGAATGGTTGGGCTTCCCCACAGACGAAATTTGCTCCCACCGAATGGAGACTCGGCTCTGCCTCCCTAGTGCCTCTGCATCCCATGTGCTCCCCGTGCCACCTGGGCCTTTTGGGCACCGGAGGGTGCTGCTCTCTATGATGTGGACAAGCATTTGGGAAAAGTGGGTTGGAAGGCATCCTGAGGTGTCAGAGATGTGCACACTTTGCGTTCCTTTTTAGGTGGTTTAGCTGAGTCTTTCAGCTGCACTGAAAGAAGGAACCAGAGGTCTGTGGGGTCATGGCTAACTCCCACCACCACCCACCCCCCAAATAGCTTAGTAGGGCCTCCCTTCCCTTAAGGGCTGGCTGAGGCCAGAAACTGGCCTAGCCCAGAACTGATGGATGACCCTAACTGTCCTTGCTCATTCAGCCCTGTTTTACGTTCCAGGCTCTCCATATAGTGTGATGAGAAAGTTTGAAGAGGTTGATTTTGATGAATTTGGAGATTTTTCTCACTGAAATTTAGATAAATACATAATTTACATATCCAGGAAAAGCCAAATATTTTCATCTTCATTAAACTCTGTTCTAGGTAGCTGAGTCTAACAAGACACCTACTGGTTTGAGTCCTTTAAAAAGGTCTACAGGAGCCTTTAGTGTTACCGAGACTTTTCCATATTTTCAGAGCTTTCTACATTAGCATTTATTGTTTACTAAATGTCTTCCTTAGGGCCGGGCACGGTGGCTCACGCCTGTAATCCCAACACTTTGGGAAGCAGAGGTGTGAGGATCGCCTGAGATCGGGAGTTCGAGACCAGCCTGACCAACATGAAGAAACCCCGTCTCTACTAAAAATACAAAAATTAGCCGGGCATGGTGGCACATGCCTATAATCCCAGCTACTCGGAAGCCTGAGGTAGGAGAATCGCTTGAACCCAGGAGGCAGAGGTTGTGGTGAGCTGAGATGACACCACTGCACTCCAGCCTGGGTGTCAGAGCAAAACTCCGTATCAAGGGAAAAAAAAAAAAAAATGGATAGCAACTCAAAATCTTGGCAATTAGGAGGCAATACACAACAGTGACTAGGCAGTGCAGGCTCTAGAGTCAGAGAGACCTGGGTTTGAATCTCCTGCTCTGCCACTAACTAGTTCTGGCATGCTTCTGACCTTTGACAAGTTATTCAGCATTCAAATACAACCTATTTCATGAAACCATTGTGAAAATCACAAGACAAAATTTGTGTGAAGTGCTTAGCACAATGCCTGGAGCTTAATGAGCACTCAACAAATCTTACCTACAAGTACTGGTGGTAATGTCATAGTTAGTAATTTTGTTTTGCTTGCTGTGTAACTGGACAAACCACTTAACATCTGTCAGTCATAACTTCTTCACTTATAAAATATCTCATAAGCTTGGGCTTAGTCCAGTGCCTGCACACGACTGACAGCTGTCATAATTCCAGGGCTTAAGGACTAGGGTTGAAAGTCACATCTCCCAACAGTTGCACTATCAACTTGGCCTCTCTGCCATTTGCCCCTGTAGAGTATGGGGACTATACTGGAGATAGAAACCTGGTCTTCATGTTCCTTAGGGCTCATTGCAGATATGCAGTTTCTATTCTTGAACCTATGGCATACTCCTCCTTCACATGCCTTCTACGTGGCTAGGCTCTCTCATTCACTTGAGGTCTGTCCAGAATACAGCAGAGAAGCTGAAAGTCAGGGCTCAGTGCCCACTGACCTCATCTGTCCCTGTTATTTCATCCTTGTCACCTTCCCCCTGGCTGGCACGAAGCAAGAAAAACATCGATTCACATTAGGGCTGTTCTTCCTTTAAAGCACAATCTAACAGCAGGGGCCCCACAAGTAAGAGAAGATAAGGTCCCTGGTAGAAAGAAGCCCCTTAGGCCAGGCGCGGTGGCTCACACCTGTAATCTCACCACTTTGGGAGGCCAAGGCGGGAGGAACAAGAGGTCAGGAGATTGAGACCATCCTGGCTAACACGGTGAAACCCCGTCTCTACTAAAAATACAAAAAATTAGGCCAGCCTGGGTGGGCGCCTGTAGTCCCAGCTACTCGGGAGGCTGAGGCAGTAGAATGGCATGAACCCAGGAGGTGGAGCTTGCAGTGAGCCAAGATCACGCCACTGCACTCCAGCCTGGGTGACAGAGAGAGATTCTGTCTCAAAAAAAAAGGCAGTGTTTTGCTCTGTCATCAGACTGGAGTGCAGAGGTGATTCTCCTGCCTCAGCCTCCTGAGTAGCTGAGACTATAAGCATGCACCACCATGCCTGGCTAATTTTTGTATTTTTAGTAGAATCAGGGTCTCACTATGTTGGCCAGGATGGTCTCCATCTCTTGACCTCATGATCCACCCGCCTCAGCCTCCCAAAGTGCTGGGATTACAGGCACGAGCCACTGCGCCCAGTCGGCTTCATTTTCAACTGCAAAGTAAAGGTTGAAGATTGAATGGTGCTGCATTTCTTCAGCCCCTGACCAGAACCTCGACTTTTTCTGCAGGGGATCAGCTGGGCACTTATTTATTGACAGGGTCTCACTGTCGCCCAGGCTAGCGAACCGTGGTGCTATCATAGCTCACTGCAGCCTTGAACTCCTGGGCTCAAGCGATCCTCCCACCTCAGCCTCCCAAGTGCCTGGGACCACAGGCGCACACCACTGAACCTGGCTATTTACATTACCTGCTGTCTCCAAAATGGGTTTGGGGCATGGATAGGCTGAGCGGGAAAGTCAGCACTCAGTCAACTCAGCAGCTCCCAGTTCAGGGTCAATTCTGGACAGTGACACTCCAAGACTGGGTTTTTAGGGGCTCTAGCTGGAGTGTATTATCAGAGACTTGGCCATTCAACTGAGCTGTGCTGAGTATCTCACGTGCAGACAAAGCAGGGTCCTCCCGGCTGTCCTCTGGAGAGGGGCCCTCTCACCCTCTGGTGTTGGGTGCCTCATTAGCTTGGTGCAAAAGTCAGGGAAGTGGGGCAGACTGTTGTGTGATTACAGAGGCCTCGGCTGGTGGCTGGGCCACAGTTTCTGGCCTTCCTGGAGCAACACTGTTCCATCACCACGGAGACTTTCTACCCAACGCTGTGGTGTTTTGAGGGGCGACTACAAAGCATCTTCCAAGTCTTCCTGCAGTCTCAGCCCCTAGTCTTTTATCAGAGGTAAGAAGGGACAGAACACGGTGAACGTGAAACCCCAGGTATCTAGGGAAAATCTATTTACCACTTTTAAAATGTAGGTAATCCGTCTCATCTACATCCCTGTGTTGAGGGTACAATGAGAGTGGATGTTATATGGAAGGGCTATATAATTGCATGGCCATCAGGTCATGATCTTTTATGTCCCCACCCCACATTGTCAAGCCTTACTGTTTTACATGAAAAACACCCTCAGAGGATGCTGATGGGAAGTTATGAGACTCGTTTATGGGTGGGGCACAGGACAAAGCTTTTGAATTACATTGTTATCTTTGTGTGCCTCTTCCTCCAAAACCAGTGACATCCTCCAAACACCAGATGGAGGCCAGCTCCTGCTAGACTGGGCCAAGCAGCCTGACAGCAGCCAAGACCCTGATCCTACTACCCAGCCCATTGTGCTGCTGCTTCCTGGCATCACCGGCAGTAGCCAGGAGACATACATCTTGCACCTAGTTAACCAAGCTCTGAGGGATGGCTACCAGTAAGGACGGGTGCAGCCCCGGAGTGGGGTGGCATCTGAGAACGTGTACTAGGGAGAAATCAATCTGGACACTGATAGATATGAAGAATGCTACACGAAGGGAATCTTTGGACAGGGGTCTTTCTGAAGACTACTGAAAGGGAAGAGGGGCTAAGAAGGGTCTAGCTAAGATGTACCTGTGTGCCACAGGGCTGTCGTGTTTAACAACCGGGGCTGCCGTGGGGAGGAACTGCGGGTGAGTAGCGGCCTTCCTCATAGTAGCCCTTCACCCACTCCCTTTAGAGATCCTTGGCCCTGGGGCTCTACCTCCTACCTCTCCTTCCTCAATTTCCCCTCCACCTTCTGACCACGGTCTCCCTCCCTACCTAATGATCTGATTTGCCCTCAGACCCACAGGGCTTTTTGTGCCAGCAATACTGAAGATCTACAGACAGTTGTGAACCACATAAAGCACCGCTATCCCCAAGCTCCACTGCTAGCCGTGGGCATCTCTTTTGGAGGGTAAAGATTGCCTAGGCTTAACCCAGAGGCCCAGTCTTCCTTTCCTCCTCCATGTCCCCTCCCTCTGTCCCAACTCACATTAATGCAAACCCTTCTTTCATGGTCCCTTGTCCAATTCTACAGGATACTGGTGCTGAATCACCTGGCACAGGCCGGGCAGGCTGCAGGGCTGGTGGCAGCACTGACTCTGTCTGCATGCTGGGATTCCTTTGAGACCACCCGCTCCCTGGAAACCCCGCTCAACTCACTGCTCTTCAATCGGCCCCTCACTGCTGCGCTCTGCCAGCTTGTGCAACGGTAGGGTCGTGGCAAGTGGGAGGAGGCAGTAGACAGAGTAGGATGGCAGACACTCCAAGCTCTCCTAGTGCTCGGTCAGTTCTCTCTGGGCTTCTTCACACATGAGATAGTAAGACAGGGCCTGGGGGTGGGGGGTCAGGTCCAGGTGTCAAGCCAAACTCTTATGTACTCTTGTAGAAACAGAAAGGTGATTGAAAAGGTGGTGGACATAGACTTTGTGCTACAGGTATAATCTTCAGCCATGCCCCTGGGCCCCCCCAAATGAGTCTTCCACTATCTTCCCATTCTTTATCATCTTAGCCTATCCTACGGTAACACCTGCAGGCCCGCACAATCCGCCAGTTTGATGAGCGCTACACATCTGTGGCCTTTGGATATCAAGACTGTGTTACCTACTACAAAGCAGCAAGCCCTAGAACCAAGGTAGATGCCATCCAGATCCCTGTGCTCTGTCTCAATGCAGCAGATGACCCCTTCTCCCCCGTCGGTGGTGAGTACTCTGAATCGGGACACTTTGGCCCCAAGGAAAATGGGCCATGAGGGACGCGACAGACAGCCTGGGCTCCCAGTAAAGGCCGTTTCTGGCCCCTGACCCTCTCCTAGCCCTTCCCATACAGGCCGCCCAACACTCCCCCTACGTTGCGCTGCTCATCACAGCCGGGGTGGCCACGTCGGCTTCCTGGAAGGGCTGCTCCCATGGCAGCACTGCTACATGAGCCGCCTCTTGCATCAGTACGCCAGAGCCATCTTCCAGCCCCCAGAGGGGCTGCCTGACCTCTGGGCTCTCTCGCCTTCTGAGGACAGAAATAGCTGACAAGAGTACCATTGGGGGTCTCAGTTCACTCTTTCCTTGTTTATTAAATATCAACTTTTCCTGCCTAGTGGGCTGAGGTTCATTTTCCCTTTCCTCAAGGTTAGACTATCTAGGAACTTACTGCATCTTTAGGCCGGCTGGCTTAGTGCTACCCATCTGAACCCCCAGATTACTACCCAAGTCGTCTTTTTGCCCCAGCAGCAAGTACCAGGCCAGTCCCTTCCCCAGCAAATGCCAGGGGCTTCATGTGAAGGGGAACTGGCCCCAAGGCTGTGAGGGGAGGAGGAGAAACTGTTTCTGCAGGAAGGACAGCAGTGCCTCCAGGCTCTTGGGCATCTTCACATGTTTCTAGAGAAAGGACAAGCTCAACTCTCGAGCCTCTAGTAGGCAGAAGGAAAGAGGCAGGGAGTATGGCCTGGGCTTCAGACACCACTGTTCTGGATGGATCCACAGATGATGAAGGCAGGGTTCCTGGGGCCCAGAGTCAGGCAGGGCCATAACCAAGCCTTTTCACTAGCAGGGAAGGCAGTGCCCATTCATCTTATCAGAGGCAGCCTCAGCTGTGGACCCGAATGGAGTGAGCAAAGGGAGTCCAGGCCTCCACTCTGCTCTAGAGATGGCAGTGTCCAGGCTCCTGATTCCCAGGAAGCAGGGAAGCTAAAGAAAACCTGGAAAGGCACTCTGGAGCAGCAGGATGGTCACAACAATAAGCCCGACACACAGCAGAAGCAGGAGCCACACAGGAACACTCCCTGCAGGAGGGAAAGGGAGAGGTCAGCAGGCAAAGGGGCTTCCCAACCTGAAAACCAGAACCCTTCAAAGGGGGAGTGGCACAAACAAGAGCCTAGCCCCCGGGGGGCATGTTTCTGGTCCAGTTAAAGGTGGAGTGGTGCCTGCCTGCCCCACCCAATGACTCACGCCGTGAGGGCAACAGATGCAGCTGGCAACGACTGTCCACAGCCACAGAGAACAGGGCAGTTTCATGGGACCCAAGGAGCTCTGGACCTCGACCCTTCTCAGGTAGAAAGGCCACATCCGTCACCACAATGCCATGGGCCTCCCTCACGTAGTAGAGGCACTGCGGGTAGAAGGAAAACGAGTGAGGAAAGGCCTAGCTGGGAACTGTCTTTCTGGAAAGCATGCTCCCCACCCCCAGGTTTTCCCTCTATAGAACGGGCCAGACTCCTTCCTGCACACTCAGGGTAGACACAGGCCTACAGTCCACCGACAGGGCCATGCCAACCTCCACCCATTACCTGGAGAGAGAAAGCTATGTAGATGGCAACAGAGCCAGTGACCGTGCCCAGGCCTAGGAAGGTGCCAGACTCACTGCAACAAACAATAAAGTGCTCGTTGTCCTGGAGGCTTGTGCAGCAACCCTCATACCCCAATCCCGGTCCGCGGGGACCCAGGCAGGACTCCTTTCCAAGCTCCCTCAGGGACCCCCACCTAGCCAAGGCAGCAATGTCTCATACCTGACATTGAGGCAGGAGATGACTTCATGGCCACAGGACTTGGTCCGAAGGGGCAAGAAGTTGGAGCCATCCCAGGCTGTGAGGTAGCAGGGAGGGGGCTGGCGCAGGCGCTTGTGGGGAATTTGTACTGTGAAGAGTCGCAGCCCAGCAGGCTGGTCTGGAACCTGCCCAAACCTGGGGGCCGGATGAGGAGCTATTCAGCTCCTGGGGCCTGCCCAACCCTCCTCAGAGGTTTGTGCACCACCTGCACCCTGGTCAGACCTGAGGTAAAACTCAACAAGTTCCTCCCCAGCTCTCCCATCCCCAGTCTTTTCCCTCTCCCCCACCACAGCTGGGCTATGCCTCTTTCAGCCACCCCGCAAAGTCTTCACACCTGCAGGCCTGATAACGGTAAGGTGTGCTGGAAAAGGTGGGTCCATTCTCTTGCCAGTGCAGCTGTGTCACCAGCTGATTCTTCTGCCACACAGAGGCCTTAAGGTCCCGGCCCACGGTTACCAACTAGTCAGGAATAAAGATTCCAAGGATGGACAGTTAGGGGATCCACTCACTGGGCAAGCAGCATAAGCACCTCCTCTCTCCTTCTCCACCCTCCTCCCACCCCCACCCCCTCACCTTGCCATCAGGCCCTAAAGCCAGATCTTCAATCTCCCCTTCGTGGGCTTTGAACTCCAGAACCTTCTCCAGGCTGGGTACCTGTAGCCAAACCACCACCATAGTTAACTCAGGTGTCCAGCAAGTACACTGTGACTGATCTCCACGCCACTCCCTTCTAATGGCCCCTCAATGCAAGCTTCATTCACAAGTTTCCCAGATGCCACGTTCAGCTTCTCACAATTTTGGTCTTGCTGTTACTGACATTCATCCTCCCTAACCCCGCAAACCCACACCTTCCAGACACGAACGTAGCCATCTGTCCCTCCAGTGGCAAGCAGGGTGTTATCGTGGTTGAAGCACACAACTTTCTGCAGTGGATCGGAGCTGAAGTCTGTCTGCACTGCCTGCAAATTCTCTACCCTGAGTTCTAGCCCCTCGTGCTGGGTTTCCGCTCCACATTTCTTCTCTGCTGGGGCTGCTCCCTTCCTTTGTCGAGGCCCCTGCTCCTTGGAACCTGTAACACAAACACTTGGCCAGGTTCTAGGCTTCTACAGTAAGGAGTACTGGCCCCTCTCTCCATGGCAGGTGCCCATACAGCTTCTAGCTTGCTACCAAAACCCTACTTCCAGACCCACTTCTTTAGAGACACCAAGATAAGAGTGACCTTACTCGTTCAACCCTTTCCCCAAGCGGGTAGAGAGGGAGAGAGCTCCTTACCTGCCTTCTCTGCCTTGTTGCCTTTCTGTTGATGGGCCTGGAAGCGCAGGAGCTGACAGTGGGCATCCTGCCCTGCAGCAAGGATGTCACCAGCCAGTGCCAAGTTCATGGTGGCCCGTGTCTCTGTGTCATGGGAGTGCAGCAAGGAGGCACTCAAGCGCCCATTAATCCGCTCTAGTTGCAGAAAGTGCTGTGGGAGGGGGAACCCGGATGAGCAAGTTCAGGGGTGCCCAGAGAGCACGTCTAGGAACAGTCTGATGTCTTACCCCTTTACTTTCTGCACGTTATAGTTCACAAGGGGTTCTCGAGTCTTTTTTCTCTCATTTGGGCCTCACAAATCTCTACACTGAGCAGGACTGGGATTATTACCTCCATTTTACAGAACAGGGTAAAGCTCAGAAGAGGGAAGGAACTTAGCCTAAACCCAAAGGCACCACTCTCGCCGCTGCTAGAGGGCAGGCAAGACCTCCGGGAAAAGGCCAGAATAAGAGCCCTGGAGCTGCTCCGAGGCGGAGCTGAAGCGTTCCTGCCGGCTCTGCAGCTGTGTGCAGCTTTCACTTTACCTTAAAAGCCTCTCCTCTGCCTGCTGAGTTCTCGACTGAAATTCGCGCCGGGGCGTCAGGCAAGCGGGTCTTCCCAACAGAAGTGGGCAGGGCCCGAAGCTGGAGTGTGGCCCGCCCCGCGACCCCCGGCCACCCTGGAATCGCCGCCAGCCCACAGCAAGACCCAGCCCCAGTGGCTCTGAGCTCTCACCACACCATTCTTTATGCCTGTCTTGGCGGCGCCTCCTCCGCCCGCAGCGATGAGCAGCCCAGTGCTGGGGTCAACCTGAAGCGCGTACAACGGGAACGGAGCCCGGTACAGCTCTGGCGCCCGGCGTCGGCCCATCCCGCCCGGCGCGCGTTCACTGCCCGCACCACGGCACCCAGGACATAACGGGCCGGGCCTTCGACTACTGCCCCGGCCGCTGAACTCGGCCCCGTCGCCGCTGGGAGCACACCCGACCCCTCTCACACCGGAGAATTGCCAAAACCCTGACCACCCGCAGGCAGCCGAGGTTCAGCTCGAGTGCGTCTAAGTCGCTCTCGCAGACGCACACTGCGCACGCGCACCTGTCCCGCGTCTCCCTCCGCGCAGGCGCAGGAGCACCGACACGAGTCAGCACTAGCCGGCGGGGCCGCCTTCCCCGGGGCGGGGCTTCGGTTCTCCACCCCTGGCGCGGAGGCACAGTCGCCCAGCACTGACTTCGCCATCTTTGTGCGGGGCGCCCCGGGGCGCGGAGGAGGTGGAGCCAGTGGAGGTTGATAAGGGTCAACCTTCAATAAAGAAATCCGACTCACGCCTGTAATCCCAGCACTTTGGGAGGCCGAGGCGGGCGGATCACAAGTTCAGAAGTTCGAGACCAGCCCGGCCAACATGGAGAAATCCGGTCTGTACCAAAAATACAAAGGTGTGGTGGCATGCGCCTGTGGTGGCGTTCGCCTGTAATCCCAGCTACTCGGGGGCCTGAGGCAGGAGAATTACTTGAACCCGGGAGATAGAGGTTGCAGTGAGACGAGATCACGCCATTGCCATTGCACTCCAGCCTGGGCAGCAAGCAACAAGAGTGAAACTCCGTCTCAAAAAAAAAAAAAAAAAAAAAAATCCTCTGCCAGGCATGGTTGCTCATGCCTGTAATCCCCCTGTAATCCCAACACTTTCAGACAGTCCGAGAGAGGAGGATGGCTTGAGCCTGGGCTTTCTAGACCAGCCTGGACAACATGGGGAGACTCCGTCTCTACAAAATATTTAAAAATTAGCCAAATGTCATGGCACCTGTGGGCCCAGCTGCCCAGGAGGCTCAGGCGGGAGGATCACTTGAGACTGGGAGGTCGAGGCTGCAGTGAGCTCGACCACTATGCTCGACCACCAGTGATGTCACCACTGCACTCCAGCCCCTGGGTGACAGAGCTAGACCCTGTCTCTCACACACATGAAATCCTCGAATTAGGACTGTTCCCACTTGGTGAGTGATACACCAACTCCTGGGAGCACAGGCCTTTGCAGCTTACCCCAGAGAGGAAGTGATTTGCCGGAGGGCACACACCAGAAACCACCAGAGTCTCTTGCTTCTTAATGGAGGCAGCATGAACTTAAAAATAAACCTGAATTCAAACGCTGAATCCACTGCTTCCTCGTATGGGGATGCTTCTGTCATCCTTAACTCCTATCCCCCACTTTTGGCAGGGGTAGTGTCCGCCATTCCCTTTCTCAAGGCTTCACACTCCTGGGCCGGTGGCTTGGTGGGTGGCCAGCTGCTTTGCTGGCCTCAGCAGGGCAGGTATCTTCTGCGCCTGACACTCCATCCTCCCTCGGATTTGTGACCTTTGTGCACTCTTGAGAGTGAGCACAAGGGATGTCCTTCCCTGAAAGGAGATACCCCTCCTGCATTCTGATTAACTAAGGTGCACCCAGAGGAGTGGTGCAGTGGCTTCATCTTTGGTGATGCTAGTATCTGTCCCACAGAGTTACATTAGATGTGTGAAGGGCGTGGCCAAGCTGTCTGCATATCTTAAGTCCCCAGGCCTTGTGGGTCCCTTGTGCTCCTTGGATACATGGCACCTGCTCTTTCTGGCCTCTCTGTTTCCTTTGACACCATCCTCCAGGGTCTTTTTTCTTTTATTTTTTGAGACGGAGTCTCGCTCTGTTGCCCAGGCTGGAGTGCAGTGGCCTGATCTCAGCTCACTGCAACCTCCGCCTCCCAGGTCCAAGTGATTCTCCTGCCTCAGCCTCCTGAGTAGTTGGAACTACAGGCGCCTGCCACCACGCCCAGCTAATTTTTGTATTTTTAGTGGAGACGGAGTTTTACCATGTTGGCCAGGCTGGTCTCGTACTCCTGACCTTAAATGATATGCCCACCTTGGCCTCCCAAAGTGCTGGGATTACAGGCTTGAGCCACCACACCCTGCCCTTTTTTTTTTTTTTTTTTTGAGATAGGGTCTCTGTCACCCAGGCTGGAGTGCAATGGCATGATATAGCTCATTGTAACCTTGAACTCCTGGACTCAAGTGATCCTCCCACTTCAGCCTCTTGAGTAGCTTGAGTAGCTGATAGTACAGGCACACCCCACCATACTCAGCTGATTTTTTTATATTTTTATTTTTGGAGAGACAGGGTCTTGCTATGTTGCCCAGGCTGGTCTCAAACTCCTGGCTTCAAGCGATCCTCCTACCTCAGCCTCCCAGTGTGTTGGGATTATAGGCGTGAACCACCCCCTCCCCGCCACCAAGGGTCTTGTTGGAGACTGGCACTCCTGTAGTTATAGCTACCTATTCTGTGGACTCAGCAGGACACAAACACAAGTTTCACAGGGTCAGATTTTATTAGCTACACGGAGGGCTGAATGGGGTCTTGGTGCCCTTGGTCCTCTTCAGCCTGGAGACAGCAGACTCCACAAGGGGCTCCCAGGGTTCAGAGCAGGAGAACACACCTGACTTCCTGCCAGCCAGCCCTTCAGGGTGTCTTGGGGACTCCCGGAGATCTGGGGCCTGGTTGGGAGGGTGGGGTTTGGAGGGGGTGTTCCAGGGGGCCTCCGTGGCTCTGGAACTAAACTGATGACTTTTGGAGAATGAGCTCCAGAGAAACTGGCCTCTTTGGGGCAGGGCAAGGCCTGGGCTTCGGGGAGGTAGTGGCCTGTTTTGGTGCCCGAGGTGGAGGCCCGGAGAAACATCGTGGAGAGTTTGGTGATTGAAGGCCTGCAGACCTGAAGCTCCTGGTCTGGGAGGGTGTGCCTGGGGCTGGGTCGGCCCGGGCCTGAGCTGCTGGAGGCTGAAATGCTGGCGATGGATGCCCACAGGCCTGAGGATCCTTGCCCTGAGGCCCTACTTCCTTCGGCCTTTTTTCTGGCAGCAGATGCAAGGCCCTGGCCTGGCCCTGGGGCAGGCGGAGGCCGAAGCCGATGCCTATCCGGAGTGGCCCAGATTCCTGGCCTTCCACACAGGGCAGTAGTTGGGGGAAGGCAAGCAGCCGGGGTCCAGTCCTGTACTTGGGGAGGGGGCAGGAGGGGCTGCGGGGCCGGAGGCACACCAGGCATATAGGATACTCCACGACTGGGGCCTGGCCGGTTCTGCCTAGCCACAGGTGCTGCAAAAGCAGGAGCCGCAGGTCGTGTGCGATGCGGCGGTGCCCCAGCTGGACCACCAGGGCCTGGGCCAGGGCCCCTGGGTCCCTGAACTGTGCAGGATCCTTCTCGCTTGGCACGCATCTCTCCACTACCCCAGGGGACCCGGACCCGGTGTCCCTGTACTGATGCCAGCGCCATGTCTGCCTGTTAGAGTGGAGCCTTTGAGAAGGTGGACTTGGGCCTGGGGAAGTGAGCGTGGAGCTATGCAGGTCCTCGGGGTGGGAAGGAGACTGGCAAGGTGAGTGGGGAAGGGAGGAGTTCTGGGGCTGGGAGGGAGAGAAGGAAGGGGTCAGAGGAGGAGAGGGGTACAGCCAGTGGTTGGAGGGAGACGATGCACGTGGATTGGGGAGAGAGAGGTAGTTCTGGTGAAAGAAAGTGGGGGAACTTGGGAGAGAGGGAGAACAGGGATGTGGCACAAAGTCAGAATTTGGGTCACAAGAGCCAAATTGGAAGCCAGGAGAGGGGGATGCTGGTGGAGGGGAGGAAGGATGATGGGACTGAGTGGAAAAGAACGGTGGGTGAGAGGGACGGAGGGACTGATGGGCAGAGAGAGGCTGTAGGTTGTGAGGAGAGGAGTCCACAAGTTGTGAGAAGCCCCAAGGGGGGCACCCGGGGAGCACTGAGGTCTGTGGCAGAACCTGGTCCTTGTTTTGAGGCAACATCGCCTTCAATCCAGAAGGAACTGGGGCAACAAGACTAAGTATGAGAGAACTGGCAGAGTCAGGACCAGTATCTCTGAGGTCAGCTGTGCCTGAGAAATCAAGGCCACCTTCTGTGCGCGGAGCTTGGCTCCAGCCTGGTGTGGGTGCAGGTGCTAGTGGCAGGCCAAGGGGACACCCAGACCTCCAGCACCAGGCTCTCTGGGTGTTCAGGCATGAGCATGAACCTCAGCTTGGCTTCTCACTTCTTTGCAGTCAGCCATTGATGAGGGATGTGTGGGGATGGAGAATCACAGCTGCCTCTTGAGAGCGGAGGGGCAACAGCGATTATCTGGGCGGGGCAGAGAGGAAGACAAAGCCCATAGGACCTGGAGAGAAAAGACAGAACCCAAGACACTGGGAGAATTGGTCCATTTCTGGCTCTGCCTCGTGTCCCTAGTTCCAAGCTGAACTCACCAAGACTTTAAATCCATGTCACCTTTGGGATCAAAAGAACTGGCAAAATGTTCCAGGGAAGGTGAGAAGTGGGGAGGAGAGGAATAAGGAGGAAGGGAGGGTAGGATGGATTGGAGGAGGGGTTTGGGGGCTAGGGGCTGAGATAGAAACAGGAATTAAGGGTGTTCTGGTGCCGGGAGCTCTTACCAATGAGAATTCCTCTGGGCTGTGTTTCACAGGCACTTCAGCATTGAGCGGACCTGGGAGAGAGGAGCAGAGTCACCAAATGGTGGATACACTTTTCTCTGTCCCCAGCATCTAACACTAAACGCACTGTGAGCCGGGTTTCTGTCTGAGCCGTGAGTTTTGCCCTCAGTCCTCCTTCAGTCATTTGGAGGCCTGTGGTACAGGTTTTTATTCTCCTAATCCTGACTCGGGGGTTCTGCAAGCATCCTAGTGTCCTGCCACTCTGGTTCCTCTGACCCCTTGTTGCCCCTAGTGCTGATGTCCTCTAGCTCACCCTGGCCCAGACAGAGATGGCTCATTACACCCAGCAGCAGAAGGAATGGGGCCAGCTGGTAAAAGCCTCTGGGAGACTGGGACTTTGTCTAAGAGGTGGCACCAGGGTTGCCGCCCCCAATGGGAGCTAGGGTCCCCATTCCCTGAGCTCAGTTCTCCCTGGCAGCATGTGGGTATGTCACAAAGGTCAGGTGCTGACATCATAGAATCTCCTCCTTGAGGCTCTGGAACCTTCTTCCAGAGATCATCCAAAGGCTGGCCCTTGATAACGCTGTGAAGCAGGCAGAATTCTTCAGTGCACTCAGTTTCTCCTTCAAGACCCAGCCCCCACCTCTACTCTTGGCCTATGCACTTTACAGCTCCAACCAGCTCCTTCATCCATTGCTCTCCCCACTCAACACAGCCTGTCTGGGCTGAGCTCATGCACCACACCTTTCTCCCCCTTAGGATATACCTATTATATGTTTTAATAACTATTTTCTTAACTGCTTTATTGGGATATAATTCACATACCATACAATCTACCCATTTAAAATGTACCATTCAATGTCTTCTAGTATATTCACAGGGGTGTAGAACCACCTCCACAATCTAGTTGTAGAATATTTTTGTCCCCCCAAAAATAAGTCCTGTACCCATTAGTAGTTGGTCCCCACTTTTCCCCCAGCCTCTGGAAACCACCAATCTACTCTGTTTCTATAGGTTTTCATATTCTAGACTTTTCATATAAGTGGAATTATACAATATATGGTCTTTTGTTGACTTCTTTTAACATGTTTGCAAAGTTCATTCACGTTGTAGCATGTATCATTGCTTTATTCCTTTTTATTGCCACATAATATTCCTTTGTATGGATATGCCATATTTTGTTTATCCATTAATTAATTGGTGGACATTTTGGTTCTTTCTACTTATTTATTTGTTTATTTATTTTTTTGAGACGAATTCTCACTCTGTTGCTCAAGCTGGAGTGAAGTGGCGCAATCTTGGTTCACTGCAACCTCCACCTCCTGGGTTCAAGCAATTCTCCTGCCTCAGTCTCCCGAGTACTGGGACTACAGGCACAGGCCACCATGCCCGGCTAATTTTTGTATTTTTAGTAGAGATAGGGTTTTGTCATGTTGGCCAGGCTGGTCTCAAACTCCCAACCTCAGGTGATCCGCCCACCTCAGCTTCCCAAAGTGCTGGGATTACAGGCGTGAGCCACTGCGCCTGGCATGGTTCTTTCTACTTTTTAGCAATTATGAATAGTGCTATGAACATTCTTCTACAAGTTTTATGTGGACATATGGTTTCATTTATCTTTAGATACATAGGAGCAGAATTACTGAGTTACATGGTAAATCTATATTTAACATTTTGAGGAACTACCAAACTGTCTTCCAAGTTGGCTGTACCAATTTTCAATCCCATTAGCGAGGTATAAGGGTTCCAATGTTTCTTTAATCCTTACCAACACATGTTGTTGCCTGTCTTTTTTATTTTAGCAATCCTAGTGGGTGTGAAACAGTATGATATTGTGGTTTTTATTTACATTTTCCTAATGATTGATGATGTTGAGCATCTTTTCATGTGCTATGGGATATTTATCTTCTTTGAAGAACTGTATATTCAAATCCTTAGCCTATCTTTTTAAAAGCCAGTCAGATTTAGCAGTGAGGTGTTGTATACCAACTTTAGTGACCTATCTTTTTTTTGAGATGGAGTTTTGCTCTTGTGGCCCAGGCTGGAGTGCAATGGCATGATCTTAGCTCGCCGCAACCTCTGCCTCCCGAGTTCAAGCGATTCTCCTGCCTCAGCCTCCCAAGTAGCTGGGATTACAGATGCCCGCCACCACACTCAGCTAATTTTGTGTTTTTAGTAGAGATGGGGTTTTTCCCTGTTGGCCAGGCTGTTCTCAAACTCCTGACCTCAGGTGATCCGCCTGCCTTGGCCTCCCAAAGTACTGAGATTACAGGCATGAGCCACCAACCTACAGGCATCTGATCAACCTATCTTTTAATTAGGTTTTTGTCTTCATATCATTGAATTATAAAAGTTGTTATATATTCTGGATGTAGGTCCCTTATCAGATACATGTTTTGCAAATATTTTCCCTGATTCTGTGGGTTATTTTTTTTACTTTCTTGATGGTTTCCTTTGATGCACAAAAGCTTCCAAATTTGATAAAGTCCAATTTACCTGTTTTGTCTTTTCTTGCTTGCTTTTTGTGTCTTATCTAAGAAACCATTGCCTAACCCAAGGTCACAGAGATTTGCTCTGTGTTTTCTTCTTAGACTTTTATAGTTTTTCCTCTTACATTTAAGTTTGTTATCTATTTTGAGGGGTTTTGTTTTGTTTTGTTTTGTTTTAAAGGCAGTGTCTCACTTTGTCACCCAGGCTGGAATGCAGTGGTGTAATCATAGCTCACTGCCACTTTGAACTCCCAAGCTCAAGGAATCCTCCTGCCTTGGCCTTCCCAAGTGCTGGGATTATAGTCATGAACCACCACACCTGGTCTATTTCAAGTTAATTTTTATATATGGTGAGAGGTGGAAGTTCAACTTAATTCTTTTGTATGTGGATATCCAGTTGTCCCAACACCATTTGTTGAAAAGACTTTTCCACTAGCCTGGGCAACATAGTGAGGCCCATCTTTCCCAAAAAACAAGAAAGAAAGAAATTAGCCTGGCGTTGTGGTGCATGTCTGTAGTCTCAGCTACTTGAGAGGCTGAGGCGGGAGGATGGGTTGAGCCCAGGAGTTGGAGGATGCAGTGAGCCAAGATCACACCACTGCACTCCAGCCTGGGCAACAGAAGGAGACCCTCTTTCAAAAACAAACAAACAAAAAGGCTATTCCTTCCCCCCATGGAATTGTCTTCGCACTCGTGTGAAAAATCAGTTGACTAGTCTTATTAGTTTGCTGTTGCTCCCATAACAAATTACCTCATACTTAGCAGCTTAAAACAACACAAATTCATTATTTTACACTTCTCTAGATTAGAAGTCCAACATGGGTCTCACTGGGCTAACAATCCAGATGTCGGCAGGCTGCCTTCCTTTCTGGAGGCTGTAAGGGAGAGTACATTTCCTTGCCTCTTCCATCTTCTGGTGGTTTGTGGTCCCTGGTTTGTGGTCCCCCTCTTACAGCTTCAAAGCCAGTATCCTTGTATCTCTATGACCATTCCGCCATAGTCACATCTCCCTCTGACTCTGAACTATTCTGCCTCCCTCTCCAACTTTTAGGGACCTTTGTGATTACACTGGGCCCAGCCAGATAATCTGGGATAATCTCTCTATTTTTAAGTCAGCTGAGCAGAGCACAGTGGCTCACACTTGTAATCCTAGCAATTCAGGAGGGGGAGGTGGAAGAATCCCTTGAGCACAGGAGTTTGAGGCTACACTGAGCCATGATTATGCCACCTCACTGCAGCCTGAGTAACAGAGCAAGACTCTGACTTTCTTTTTTGTTTGTTTGTTTGTTTGTTTTGAGATGGAGTCTCGCTTTGTCGCCCAGGTTGGAGTGCAGTGGCACAATCTTGGCTCAGTGCAACTTCCACCTCTGTAGTTCAAGTGATTCTCCTGCCTCAGCCTCCCCAGTAGCTGGGACTACAGGCACTCACTACCATGCCCAGATAATTTTTGTAGTTTTAGTAGAGACGAGGTTTCACCATGTGGGCCAGGCTGATCTCGAACTCCTGACCTCCTGGTCTACCCCCGCCACCGGACTTCCAAAGTGCTGAGATTACAAGCATGAGTCACCACGTCTATTATGGACTGTTTCAAACAAATACAAAAGTAAAGACTAAAATAAAATGAACTCCCATGTGCCTGTCACCCAGCTTCAACAGTTACCAGTCATGGAAAATTTTTCTCTATGTCCCGCCTACTTTCCTTGTGGGTAATTTCCAAACAAATCCCAGCCATCACACCATTTTATTCATAACTGTTGCAGAATATATCTCAAAAATTTAATTCTTTTTTTCTTTTGAGTCGGAGTTTCGCCCAGGCTGGAGCGCAATGGCGGGATCTCGGCTCACCACAACCTCCGCCTCCCAGGTTCAAGCGATTCTCCTGCCTTAGCCTCCTGAGTAGCTGGGATTACAGGCATGAGACATCACGCCCGGCTAATTTTTGTATTTTTAGTAGACACAGGGTTTCTCCATGTTGGTCAGGCTGGTTTCGAACTCCTGACCTCAAGTGATCTGCCTGCCTCGGTCTCCCAAAGTGCGGGGATTACAGGCGTGAGCCACCGCGCCCAGCCAGAAATGTAAGTCTTTCATTTTAAATAATAAGCACAATTTTTTCACACCTAAAATAAATATAAATTTATAGTCAATGTTTAAATATCCTTTATTGTCTTACAAATGCTTACCAATTTGTTTGAATCAAGAGCCAAATGTAGGCCAGGTAGGGTGGCTCATGCCTATAATCCCAGCACTTTGGGAGGCCAAGGCAGGATGATTGTTTGAGCCCAGGAGTTCAAGACCAGCCCAGGCAACATGGTAATACCCCATCTCAATTTAATATTATTTCAGCATTTTAAAACAAAACAAGTCAAATGTGCCCCATGCATTTTGTGAATCCTTGATAAATCCCTTAACTTTATTTTAATGGATAGGTGCCACCTCGGTCTTTTTCCTTGGAGCCATTCTGTGGACGGACTTGCTCATTTGTCCTTGTAGAGTTTGCCACTGTCTACATCACCATATTCTTACTTATCCTTGTAAACCAAAAAGTGATGCCGGCAGATCTCAATCAATTAGAGGTTTATTTTGCTGAAGATGAGGACCTACTAGAAAAGAAACACAAGTCACAGTAGGATCTGAGACCTGTGCACAGTGGGATCTGAGGGTTTGGGGAACTTCAATATTTACAAGAGAAAGAACAAGCAGAAGCTGGGTACTGTAGCTCACGCCTGTAATCCCAGCACTTTGGGAGGCCAAGGCAAGATCATTGCTTGAACCCAGGAGTTCAGGCAACAAAACAAGACCCTGTCTTAAAAAAGAAAGAGAGACAGAGGCGGAGAGAGACAGAGAGGGGGAGGCCAAAAACAAAAAAAACAAGAAAAACAAAAAAAACAAAGGAGGCTGGGTAGGCAATGAGGCAAGTGGTTGCATTGTTTTGAAGTTCTGATTAGCACTCAGTGAAGGACCAGGGAAGTAAATCAGTAAATCTACATTTTTAGTAAATCTACATACCAGTAAATCTACATTTTTACATAAGTTAAAGTATGTGAAATTACAGCTATCTGTTTGGGAACAAAAGGAAGGCAGTTTTTTGCAGACTCAGTTCTCATGCTTAACTTCCCCTTAGTTTCACTCGCATCTGTGTGAAGAGACACCAAACAGGGTTTGTGTGAGGAACAAGGCTGTTTATTTCACCTGGGTGCAGGTGGACTGAGTCCGAAAAGAGAGTCAGCAAAGGGAGATGGGGTGGGGCCGTTTTATAAGATTTGGGTAGGTAAAGGAAAATTACAGCCAAAGGGGGTTGTTCTCTGGTGGGCAGGGGTGGGGCTCACAAGCTGCTCAGTGGGGGAGCTCTTTGAGCCAGGGTGAGCCAGGAGAAGGAATTTCACAAGGTAATGTCATCAGTTAAGGCTAGGACCAGCCATTTTTACTTATTTTGTGGTGGAATGCCATCAGTTAAGGAAGGAACAGGCCATTTAAATTTCACTTCTTTTGTGATTCTTCAGTTACTTCAGGCCATCTGGATGTATACGTGCAAGTCACAGGGGATATGATGGCTTAGCTTGGGCTCAGAGGCCTGATACTTAGGTGTTGTGAGTTTAGAGAACCAAGTTTCTATTTTTCTTTCACATCCTTTTCCCTATCATTTTTATAATTTGGTAGTTATCTCTAGTAAGTAGATTCTGAAGACAATTTTTCCTTTCATTTTGAAAATCTGCTATTCAAAAATGTCAAACATATACAAAAGTAGAAATAAAAGTATAATATAATGAAACCCCGTGTACATATCACCAGCTTCAATAATTACTAGATCGTAGTCCATTATGTTTCATCTGTATTTTCCACCCTCTCCCTCAAAGTATTTGGAAACAAATTCAAGACATCAGATATCATCTGGAAATATTTCTGTAGTTATCTCTAAAAAGGGTCTTTTGAAGAAGTAAGATCACAATAACAGAATTACAATAAAACGTACAATGCCTATATTCAGTCACTGCCCATATTATTGCAATTGCTTTGTAATTGTTCTCAGTTTGTTCGTTTGAGTTAAGATTCAAAGGTCCATAACATGGAATTGCTTGTTAGGTATCAATTTTAGGAATCGCGTTAAATTTTTTTTTAAGTTACGCAAAATATTTCCATGAGTCCACGGTCAAATGTACCAGAAAGGTTCTATGTATCCACCACCCTCCATTCTAGAAGCTGCCTCCTCCAGAGGTGATTTGTTTTTGATTTAATGGTTTCTCTTCCACACTGCACTGCAGAGCCGTCTCCTCCTCCAGGTGAGCTGGTACTTCGGGCTTTTCCCAGGTGGCTCCCTTGCTCCCTCTGCTCCTTTTGAAGAAATCACTGAGAACCCTCTTCCTCCTTCCTTTTCTTCTCTCCTTCCCCACTTCTTCCTGCCTGGGCAGACCGAACTGCGCTGACTGCACTTGCCAGGCAGGTACCTCCCATGGGTGACATTCCAGCAGGCGGGCGGCACTTCCACCTCGGCACCTGGAGACCCACGTCTGGCCACTGACCCCCCGGGTCACACGGCCCCAGACTCCCGGACCCTGGACCCTCACCTCCAGCGACCAGTCCCTGGGTAGGGCATGGACACATGGGCCCACGACCCCAGGCCTCCGCAACATGTCCCCTTACCCTGCCCCCACCCTACCCCTACCCCAGGAAGTTTTCGCTGGCAACTCTTAGCTCCTTGCTTTCCCTTTTTTTTCCTCTGAGACGGAGTCTCCCTCTGTCACCCAGACTGGAGTGCAGTGGTACCATCTCAGCTCACTGCAGCCTCTGCCTCCCAGGTTCAAGCAATTCTCCTGCCTCAGCATCCCAAGTAACTAGAATTACAGGTGTATGCCACTGCTCCTGGCTAACTTTTGTATTTTCTGTAGAGACTGGGTCTCCGTGTGTTGCCCAGGCTGGTCTTGAACTCCTGGACTCAAGTGATCCTCCCACCTCGGCCTCCTCAAGTGCTGGGATTACGGGCCTGCACCAAATTGCTGGGCAGTCTCTGCATTTCTTTAGGTCTTCTTTAACTTCTCTCAACAGTGTTTGTAGTTTTCAGTGCACAAATCTTGAACTTCTTTTATTACATTTACTACACTTACTTTTAGGTATTTTATTGTTTTTGATATTATTGTTAAGTGGAATTATTTTCTTAATTTCATTTTTGGGTTGTTTATTACTAGTGTGTAAAAATACAATTGTTATTTGTGTTTTTGTATTCTTCAACTTTGTTAAACTTGCTTATTCATGCTAATGTTTTCTTTTTTCTTTTCTTTTCTTTTTTTTTTTTACTAGATTGCTTGTGGCTTTCTATATACAAGACCATGTCATCTGTCAGTAGAGATAGTTTTACTCCTTGTGGTTTTGATTTGCATTTCTCTGATGGCCAGTGATGATGAGCATTTTTTCATGTGTCTGTTGGCTGCATAATTGTCTTCTTTTGAGAAGTGCCTGTTCATATCCTTTGCCCACTTTTTGATGGGGTTGTTTGTTTTTTTCTTGTAAATTTGTTTGATTCTTTGTAGATTCTGGATATTAGCCCTTTGTCAGATGAGTAGATTGCAAAAATTTTCTCCCATTCTGTAGGTTGCCTATTCACTCTGATGGTAGTTTATTTTGCTGTGCAGGAGCTCTTTAGTTTAATCAAATCCCATTTGTCAATTTTGGCTTTTGTTGCCATTGCTTTTGATGTTTTAGACATGAAGTTCTTGCCCATGCCTATGTCCTGAATGGTATTGCCTAGGTTTTCTTCTAGGGTTTTTATGGTTTTAGGTCTAACATTTAAGTCTCTAATCCATCTTGAATTAATTTTTGTATAAGGTGTAAGGAAGGGATCCAATTTCAGCTTTCTACATATGGCTAGCCAGTTTTCCCAGCACTATTTATTAAATGGGGAATCCTTTCCGCATTTCTTGTTTTTGTCAGGTTTGTCAAAGATCAGATGGTTGTAGATGTGTGGTATTATTTCTGGGGCTCTGTTCTGTTCCATTGGGCTATATCTCTGTTTTGGTACAAGTATCACGCTGTTTTGGTTACTGTAGCCTTGTAGTATAGTTTGAAGTCAGGTAGCGTGATGCCTCCAGCTTTGTTCTTTTGGCTTAGGATTGTCTTGGCAATGCAGGCTCTTTTTTGGTTCCATGTGAACTTTAAAGTAGTTTTTTCCAATTCTGTGAAGAAAGTCATTGTTAGCTTGATGGGGATGGCATTGAATCTATAAATTACCTTGGGCAGTATGGCCATTTTCACGATATTGATTCTTCATATCCATGAGCATGGAATGTTCTTCTATTTGTTTTTGTCTTCTTTTATTTTGTTGAGCAGTGGTTTGTAGTTCTCCTTGAAGAGGTCCTTCACATCCCTTGTAAGTTGGATTCCTAGGTATTTTATTCTTTTTGAAGCAATTGTGAATGGGAGTTCACTCATGATTTGGCTCTCTGTTTGTCTGTATTGGTGTATAAGAATGCTTGTGATTTTTGCACATTGATTTTGTATCCTGAGACTTTGCTGAAGTTGCTTATCAGCTTAAGGAGATTTTGGGCTGAGACAATGGGGTTTTCTAAATATGCAATTATGTCATCTGCAAACAGGGACAATTTGACTTCCTCTTTTACTAATTGAATACACTTTATTTCTTTCTCCTGCCTGATTGCCCTGGCCAGAACTTCCAACACTATGTTGAATAGGAGTGGTGAGAGAGGGCATCCCTGTCTTGTGTCAATTTTCAAAGGGAATGCTTCCAGTTTTTGCCCATTCAGTATGATATTGGCTGTGGGTTTGTCATAAATAGCTCTTATTATTTTGAGATACATTCCATCAATACCGAATTTATTGAGAGTTTTTAGCATAAAGGGCTGTTGAATTTTGTCAAAGGCCTTTTCTGCATCTATTGAGATATTCATGTGGTTTTATCTTTGGTTCTTTTTATATGCTGGATTACGTTTATTGATTTGTGTATGTTGAATCAGCCTTGCATCCCAGGGATGAAGCCCACTTGATCATGGTGGATAAGCTTTTTGATGTGCTGCTGGATTCGGTTTGCCAGTATTTTATTGAGGATTTTTGCATCGATGTTCATCAGGGATATTGGTCTAAACTTCTCTTTTTTGTTGTATCTCTGCCAGGCTTTGGTATCAGAATGATGTTGGCCTCAAAATGAGTTAGGGAGAATTCCCTCTTTTTCTATTGATTGGAATAGTTTCAGAAGGAATGTTACCAGCTCCTCCTTGTACCTCTGGTAGAATTTGGCTGTGAATCCATCTAGTTCTGGACTTTTTTTGGTTGGTAGACTATTAATTATTGCCTCAATTTCAGACCCTGTTATTGGTCTATTCAGGGATTCAACTTCTTCCTGATTTAGTCTTGGGATGGTGTTCGTGTCCAGGAATTTATCCATTTCTTCTAGATTTTCTAGTTTATTTGCATAGAGGTGTTTGTAGTATTCTCTAATGGTAGTTTGTATTTCTGTGGGATCGGTGGTGATATCCCCTTTATCATTTTTTATTGCATCTATTTGATTCTTCTCTCTTTTCTTCTTTATTAGTCTTGCTAGCGGTCTATCAATTTTGTTGATCTTTTCAAAAAACCAGCTCCTTGATTCATTGATTTTTTTGAAGGGTTTTTGTGTCTGTATCTCCTGGGTTCAATCAATTCTCCTGCCTCAGCCTCCTGAGTAGCTGGGAACTGCATCAGGCAAACCTGCTTCCCATTTTATTCCTAAATAAGATAGCTACAAAGATTTTTAAAAAGTGGCCAGGTGCGGTGGCTTACACCTGTAATCCTAGCACTTTGGGAGGCTGAGGCGGGTGGATCACTTGAGTCCAGGAGTTCGAGATCAGCCTGGCCAACATGTGAAACCCCATCTCTACAAAAAAAAAAAAAAAATTAGCTGGGCATGGTGTCGTGAGCCTGTAATTCCAGCTACTTGGGAGGCTAAGGCAGGAGAATCGCTTGAACCTGGGAGGCAGAGGTTGCAGTGAGCCGAGATCATGCCACTGTACTCCAAGCTGGGCAACATAGCAAGACTCCGTCTCAAAAAGAAAAACGAAAGAAAAAGATTTTTAAAAAACTACCTACCTCCTTCACAGTTTGCCCGCAAGGAAATTCCTTGTAGGTCAAACAGTTCTGTTGAATTTCACCTTGGCAATGTAAATCCATAGCTTATCTTCACAGGTGCAGGCTAAAGGACAGAACTCAAAGTCATCATCCCTCTGCTCACCTGATACTAACACATACCTGATTTGCTTCCTCTGTCCTATTGTTTATGTAAAAATGCAGATTCACTGATCCAGACTAAGGCTTAAGTGACTGTTCCTTTAGCCCCCTCTCACATGTAAATTGTATATTCAGTGAAAGGCTGATCAAAGATTCAAAAGTGGCTGGGCATGGGTGCTCACATCTATACTCCTAGCACTTTGGGAGACCAAGACAGGCAGATCACTTGAGCTCAGGAGCTCGGGACCAACTGGCCAACATGGCGAAACCCTGTCTTTACAAAAAATACAAAAAAAGTAACCGAGCATGGTGGCACACATCTGTAGTCCCAGGTAGTTGGGGGGCTGAGGCAGGAGGCTCGCTTGAACCCTGGAGGTGGAGGCTGCAGTGAGCCAAGACTGTGCCACTGCACTTCAGCCTGGGTGACAAAGTGATACCCTGTCTACAAAAAAAAAAAACCACTCAAAAGAATGCAGCTGTTTGTCTCATCCACCTATAAACTGAAAGCCCCCACTTCAAGTTGTCTCGACTTTCTGGACAAAAGCAATGTGCATCTTACACATATTGATTGATGTCTCATGTCTCCCTAATATGTATAAAATCAAGCTGTACTCCAACCACCTTGGACACATGTCATTAGGACCTCCTAGGCTGTGTCACAAGCATGTCCTTAACCTTGGTAAAATCAATTTTTCTAAATTGATTGAGACCTGTCTTAGATACTTTTGGGCTCACATCAAATTGAGAAAGTTCTCTTCTGTTTCTGGTTTGCTGAATGATTTTATCATTAAGGGGTATTGAATTTTGTCAAACAACTTTTTCTGCATCCGTTGAGATGATTATGTAGTTGTTGTCCTTTATTCTAGCAATATAATGTATAAATTAGTTGATTTTGGGGTATTAAGCCAACCCTGCATTCCTGGTATAAATCCCACTCAGACATGGTGTATAGTTCTTTCGATATGTTGCTGGATTCTGTTTGTTAGTGTTTTGTTTAGGATTTTTGTGTAAATATTCATAAAGGATATTGGTCTGTAGTTTTCTTGTGAGGTCTTTGATTTTGGTGTAAAACTGACATTATTGTGAGGACAAGAGTGACTTTATTTTAAATGCTAATCTGTCATGTAACTTCTGACTAACCCTGAGTCTGGGAATGACTCCAAAATATCTAATTGATGTATTACTCTTTAGGTAGGAACACCTATTCTTTGTAAATTTTGCCTTTTCTCCAAAACAATTCTTGATGCTGTGGCAACTGTCATAGGGTGTGATGCCTGCAGCCTTCTCTGAGCCACCTACACATTCCTTCCAGACTATGTGTCTATTTTTCCCCATGATATAAGCCCTGGGTCTTGGGGGTTGAGGTTCAGAGATCTACCTGTCTTGCAGCCACCCATGGACCATGCTTCCATCTGTAAGTTCCTCCTAATTAATCACCCTATACTGACAAACTGGATTTGTCTGCCTTCTTTGGCTTCTCGGCTCCTTCAGCATTTGAGGGTCACTTTACATATACAGTTTTTTTCAGGGAACAATCATAGAATGAGTTGGAAGTGTTCTCTCCTATTTGTTGGTAGAGTTTGTGAAGGGTTGGTATTAATTCTTTATTATTTCAATATTTGGTGGAATTCACCAGTGAAGCCATCTGGTTCTGGGCTTTTCTTTGTGGAGAGTTTTAAAGTTACTAATGTGATCTCTTGTTTCATTTATTTTCAGATTTTTTATATCTTCTTGAGTCAGTTTTGGTACTTTATATCTCTCTAGGAAATTGTTTCATGTAAATTATCTGTTGGCCTATACTGTTGATCATAGTATTTCCTTGAAATCCTTTTCATTTATGTATGGTCAGTAGTGATTTCCCCTCTTTAATTCTTTATTTTAATAATTTAAGGCCGGGCAGGGTGGCTCACGCCTGTAATCCCAGCACTTCGGGAGGCCGAGGCAGGCGGATCACAAGGTCAGGAGTCAAGACTGGCCTGGCCAATATGGTGAAACCCCATCTCTACTAAAAATACAAAAATTAGCCGGGCGTGGTAGTATGCGCCTGTAGTCCCAGCTACTCAGGAGGCTGAGGCAGGAGAATTGCCCGAACCTGGGAGGCGGAGGTTGCAGTGAACCAAGATCATGCCACTGCACTGCAGCCTGGGCGACAGAATGAGGCTCTGTCTCCAAAAAAAAAAAAAAAAAAATTATTTAAGTCCCCTCTCCTTTATTCCTTGTCAATCTATCTAAAGTTTTATCAATTCTGTTGATCTTTCCAAAGAACCAATTGGTGGTTTTGCTAATTTTCTCTATTGTTTTTCTTTTTCTTTTTTTTTTTTTCTGAGACAGAGTTTTGCTCTTGTTGCCCAGACTGGAATGCAACAGCGCTATCTCAGCTCACTGCAACCTGTGCCTCCCGGATTCAAGCAATTCTGTCTCAGCCTCCAAAGTAGCTGGGATTACAGGCATGCACCACCACACCCGGCTAACTTTTTTTTTTTTTTTTTGAGACAGAGTTTCGCTCTTGTCAGTGGCGCAATCTTGGCTGGAGTGCAGTGGTGCAATCTCAGCTCATTGCAAGTGATTCTCCTGCCTCAGCCTCCCGAGTAGCTGAGATTACGGGTGCCTGACACCACACCCAGCTAATTTTTTGTATTTTTATTAGAGATGGGGTTTTTCATGTTGGGCAGGCTGGTCTCGAACTCCTGACCTCAGGTGATCTGCCTACCTCGGCCTCCCAAAGTCCTGGGATTACAGGCGTGAGCCACTGCGCCCGGCCCTTTTTTTTTTTTTTTTTTAATATAAGCATTTACAGCTATAAATTTTCCTTCTTTTTCACTGCTTTAGCTGTATCTCATAATTTTGGTATGTTGTGTTTTTGTTTACATTCATCTCAAAGTATTTTCTAATTTTCCTTGCAATATCTTCTTTAACTTACTGATTATTTAAGGATGTGTTGTTTAATTTCTGTATATTTGTGAATTTCCAAAAGTTAGTTCTGTTATTGGTTTCTAATTTAATTCTATTGTGGTTGGAGAATATTCTTTGTATGACTTCAGTCCTTTTAAATCTACTGAGGCTTGTTTTATTCATTTTATTTTATTTTGAGATGGAGTTTCACTCTTGTTGCCCAGGCTGTAGTGCAATGGAGCTATCTCGGCTCATTGCAACCTCCGCCTCCCAGGTACAAGCGATTCTCCTGCCTCAGCCTCTCAAGTAGCTAGGATTAAAGGCATGTGCCACCACGCCTAGTTAATTTTGTATTTTTAGTAGAGATGAGGTTTCTCCATGTTGGTCAGGCTGGTCTTGAACTCCCAGCCTCAGGTGATCTGCACACCTCGGCCTCCCAAAGTGCTGGGATTACAGGCATGAGCCACCACGCCCGTTGAGGATTGTTTTATGATCCATTCTGGAGACTCTAACATATGATCCATTCTGGAGAATCTTCCATGTGCAATTTAGAAGAATGTGTAGTATTGTGTTGTTGAGTGTTATTTGATGTCTGTTAGGTTTAGTAGGTTTATAATGTTTCCCATGTCTTCTATATCCTTATTGATTTTCTACCTAATTGCTTGAAACCTGTAATTTTAAGATAGGTGGGAGGATTGCTTGAGTCAGATTCTATCTCTGTTGCCCAGGCTGGAGTGCAGTGGCGTGATCATAGCTCACTATAACCTGGAACTCCTGGGCTCAAGTGATCTTCCCCTCTGCCCCAACAACCTCTTGAGAAGCTAGGATCACAGGCATGCACCCCTGCACCTGGCTAATACAATTATCATTTGTGTAAATTTAAAATTTATTCATACAACAATGCACAGGTTTCAGTAACACATATTACATTAGTTATCTATAGCTGCTTCCAAATTACCCCCAAACTTAAACAGCAATAAACATTTATTATCTTCTATGGCTTCTATAAATCAGGAATTCTACGGGCGAGAACAATTTAGCTGGGTGTTCTTGGCTCAGGGTCTCTCATGGGTTGTACTCAAACCGACAGCCAGGGCTGCAGTCATCTGAGGTCAAACTGGAACTGGAGGATCCATTTCCGAGGTGGCTCACTCCCATGGGTGGCAAGTTGTGGTGGCTGTCAGTGAGAGGCCTCAGTTCCTCACTATATGAGCCTCTCCACAGGGCTGCTTGGATATCATCACGACAGCAGCTGGCTTCCCCCAGAGTGAGCGATCCAAGAGGGAGCAAAGGGGTAGCTGCACTGCTTTTATTTTATTTTATTTTATTTTGAGACAGTCTCACTTTGTCACCCAGGCTGAAGTGCAGTGGCACGATCTCAGCCTACTGCAACCTCTGCCTCCTGGGTTCAAGTGATTCCTGCCTCAACCTCCCGAGTATCTGGGAGTACACGCATGCATCACCATGCCCAGATAATTTTTGGGCTTTGTTGTTGTTGTTGTTGTTTGTTTGTTTTTTGAGATGGAGTTTCACTCTTCTGCCCAGTCTGGAGTGAAGTGGTGTGATCTCGGTTCATTGCAATCTCCGCCCCCTGGTTCAAGCAATTCATCTGCCTCAGCATCCCGAGTAACTGGGATTATAGGCACCTGCCACCACACCTGGCTAATTTGTGTATTTTTAGTAGAGACAGGGTTTCGCCATGTTTGCCAAGCTAGTTTTGAACTCCTGACCTCAGGTGATCCACCTGCCTCTGCCTCCCAAAGTGCTGGAATTATGGGTGTGAGCCACCGCACCCGGCCTGATGCACATCTTTTCCATCTCCTTTTTCATATGTTCATATAAGCACAAAAAACTTTACATTTCTGTTTTTTATTTTTTGGTGTATTTTTTTTTTTATGCGGCTGGGATCTTACTGTATATATTGATCTACAACTAGCTTTTTTCACAACTATATGTTTTGAAGAGTTTTTCATGTCATTTAACAAAGGTCTGTCATTATTTTTATTCCTGTACATTATTTCATAGTATGGAGATGCCAAAATTTATTTAATGACTTCCCTACTGATGGACATGCAGGTTGTTTCTACTGATCTTTCTTTTTTCTCTTCTCTTCTCTTCTCTTCCCTTCTCTTCTCTTTTCTTTCGATGTCTTGCTCTGTCACCCAGGCTGGAATGTGGTTGTGCGATCTCAGCTCACTGCAACCTCTGCCTCTCCGGTTCAAGCAATTCTCTGGCCTCAGCCTCCCAAGTAGCTGGGACTACAGGCACGCGCCACCACAGCCAGCTAATTTTTTGTATTTTTAGTAAAGACAGAGTTTCATCAAGTTGGCCAGGATGGTCTCCATCTCTTGACCTCATGATCTGCCTGCCTCCGCTTCCCAAAGTGCTGGGATTATAGGCGTGAGCCACCACACCTGGCCTCTTTTTCCCTTTCTCTGTGATGGGCTGCATATCTTTCTCACTGTACATCCACCTTTTTACTTTCTCTTCACTTATTTGATCTCCCCTGGGGTTCAAGAATGGGGGACAAGGGACATGCAGACTGGATTCGGCTACAGGCAGAGGTCCTTGAAAGACAGAAGGGGCTGCTGTGGCAGATTCGCGATTCCTTCAGCCCACCTTCTCCTAACTAGCTCTTGGAGGATGTGATGCAACTCAGGAATGCCATGGTCCTTGCCTTCAGAGACCTCATGTCTAGCACAGGGACAGACGTGTGAGTAACCTATGGGAGGCAGGCTAACATCAGGTGAGGGGTAGCCTTCCAAGTCCAACTGACGGCTTGGGTTTTCATCCCACCCCACCACTTAACAGATGTTTGACATTGGGCAAGTTATTTCACTTCCCAATATCTCAGTTCCCACACATCTAAACTGAGTCTCTTTTTTTATTAAAAGGTTGCTCTGATAAATAAATAAGATGCTTAGCACAGTGCCTGGCACACAGTAATCTATGAACATTGAACTGTTGGGAAACTAGCCAGGCTGTGGTCCTACCAATCACACAGGAACCCATGGGCTCTGGGCCTGCGGGATTTGAAGAAGTCTTCATGAATGAAAGGCGGAGACCTGAAGAATGGGCAGTACCTCCTGGTGGAGCTGGAGGAAGGTATTCTGGGGCATGGAAAGGTAAATGTAAACACACAGTAGAAATCGGAGGCATATTTAGGGCATGGCAAATCACACACTGTGGCTGGAATGTCACGTTCATTGGCGGGGGAGGAAAGGCCTTTCAGGGATGTATGCAGGCAGCCTTCTGGCAGAGGAAGGAGGTTCAAGTCTTCTCCATGGACCAGAGCTCCAAAGCTGAAGTCACAGGTCCACCATAGGACCACTGTTGAGGTTAGGCATGGCCGGAAAGGAGCTCCCTTCCCCACTATCCTCCTGCTTTCTTCAGCATGGGCCTCCTCCCAAGGCTTGGCCACTCCCAGCATCCAGCACCCCCACCTCTCAGCCGGGTTGGGAGGCAGGCGGAGGCTTTTCGCGGGGGCTGTGCCTGGTGGGCGGTTTTCCCAGAGCAGGGAGCACACAGGACTGAGTTGGCGCCTGCTTCCTCGGATGTAGACATTACTGGCTGGATGACCAGCCTAAGCCAGCTAGCTTGAGTCCAGGGCCTCCTCAGGCACTGTGTTTCTGCTCTGTGGGCTGCAGCCCCATAACCCAGTGGGGTGGCATGTCACAGAGGAAGGCCAGAGGGCCGCCAGCCATGCCAGGGGTGGGCCACAGCCAGACTCAGGCCAAAGCACGGTTGCTGCCAGGCGCTGACAGGAAGAGGAGCCGCCTCAGCAGGACAAGGCAGGACCCGTGGGAAGAAAGAAGCTGGAGCAATCAGAGATGGAGCAGAGCTACCCCTGGCCCTCGAGGGACCAGGGCTGGGGGCCTGGCTCTTGGCAGGGTAAGGAAATCCTGGACCTGCAGAGGGGTCCAGGGGAGGAAGGGGTTGGAGGGTGGGGAGATGCCACCTCCGATGGCAGAGCCTCACTCAGTATTACCGTTCCTGCCCAAGAGAGGGGACACTGGCCCCTTAGACTCCAAGGTGTCATGCTTTGGGTGGATGGTATAGATCAGAGCTCTCTGAGCTGCACTCACTCACTTCTCTTGAGGAAACTGAAGCCAGGAAGAGGGACGTGAATTTCCCAAGGTCACTGAGCAGCAGCCACTGGTAGGACTGGGACTTCAGCCTTGTGCTTTGACCCCAGTTCTGTGTCTTTCCTCTTTCTCACAGCAGCCTCGTCGTCTCAGGACCTGGCTAGGTCAAGGGTCAGCCCTCCCAAACAGGGTGTGTCTCTGAACTGCCCCTGGCCCCAGCGCACCCTGATAAGCAGGATTCAGATTGGGCTTAGGACAAAGGCTCTGAGGAGGCATGAGTGGAGTAGTAGAGAGAACACAGGACTCTGGGTTCTGAGCCAAGCTCTGCCATCCTGCAGCCATCTGACCCCTGCCCAGGCCTTCCCTCAACTTCCTCAGTTGTGAAACAGGGCAGGGCTGAAGATGACAAAGGAGGGCAGAGGCCCTCTGGTGCCTGCTGTTAGACACCCTCCTACTCTGGCAGGAGACCTTTCACTCAAATGCTCTCAGAAGTCAGGGCAGTTGGGAGTCCAAGTCACACACACTCACTGGGGCCCTTTGTGCAGAGCGAGGCCTGTCCTGAGAACGCCGCGCGGGAGCGGAGCCGGGTCAGGACGCTGCGCCAGGCCTTCTTGGCCTTGCAGGCTGCTCTGCCTGCCGTGCCGCCCGACACCAAGCTCTCCAAGTTGGACGTGCTGGTGCTCGCCGCCAGCTACATAGCCCACCTCACCCGCACGCTCGGCCACGAGTTGCCTGGCCCCGCCTGGCCACCCTTCCTGCGTGGACTCCGCTACTTGCACCCTCTCAAGGTAGGTCACAAGCCCTGGGACTTGAGAGGCAGATCTTAATGCCCAGGGCCTTGGAGAAAGGGATTGGAATGAGGGGGACTTTGGCCTTGGGCTCCCTGCCTTGCGCAGAACTGACATCGGGGCCAATTTCTTCTGCTGTCTCAGAGAGAGAGAGGAGCCAAGGCTGGCCCTTGGGGCTGCGCTGACCCTGGGTTTCTCATGGGGTGGTGGCTGGAAATGACTTCATGGGAATGTACCTCCTTGAAGAGGAGGGAAAGACTCTGGGGTTCTTAGAGTCATGGGGAAAAAAAGAGCAGGTTCCAAGTCTGGGTCCTAGGAAAGGAAATTGTACCAAGGAGAGTCCTAGATCCCCATGCAGCTTCACCCCATTGTGCCTGCCTTGGTGCTTTCTGGGCCCTGTTGCAGGAGAGATCTGCCCTCCAGGAGAACAATGGTCTGAGGGACCATCATTCTAGAAGCAACCAAGCTGGGGGAGTTAGCAGGGAGCAGTACAGGGAAGGTGTGCACCGCTTGCCAGACTGCAACCTAGCTTTTCTCAACCTCAGTTTTATTACATGTAAAATAGAAGCTAACATGAGCCTTACTTCTCTTCCAAGGTACAAAATGGAAAGTCTAATGAACATTAATCATCTTTGCAATAACAGCTAACAGTTGAGTGCTAAAGATAGGCCAGGAGCTGGGTTAAGTACGTTAGTGTATTTTTGTCTTTTAATCCATGCAAAAGCCAAATGAGGATTACTTTACAGATGAGGAAACTGAGCTTAGGGAGGTTATGAGGCTGAATGCTGTTTGAACCCAGGGGTGTCTGACTTCAGACCCCATGCTCATAGCCACTAAACAGACTACAGGGACAGCGCCATAAGGAAGTGAAGAGTGCACTGTGTTAAAAAGGAAGGGTCATCTTTGTCCTCTGAGGATAACATTGCAGTGGTATCAACTTATTTATTTATTTATTTACTATTTTTTTTTGAGACAGAGTTTCACTCTGTTGCTAAGGCTGGAGTGCAGTGGTGCAATCTCGGCTTACTGCAACCTCAGCCTCCCGGTTCAAGTGATTCTCCTGCCTCAGCCTCCTGAGTAGGTGGGATTATAGGCATGCACCACCACACCCAGCTAATTTTTGTATTTTCAGTAGAGACAGCATTTCACCACGTTTCCTAGGTTGGTCTCAAACTCCCGACCTCAGGTGATCCACCCACTTCGGCCTCCCAAAGTGCTGGGATTACAAGTGTGAGCCACCGCACCCGGCTATTTATTTATTTACTTACTTATTTTTGGGACAGGGTCTCACTGTCACCCATGCTAGAGTGCAGTAGTGCAATCATAGCTTACTGTAACCTCAAACTCCTGGGCTCAAGGAATCCTCCCACCTCAGCTTCCCCAGTAGCTGGGACTACAAGCGCATGCCACCACACCTGGCCTTCTTTTTTTTTTTTTTTTGTAGAGACGGTGTCTCACTTTGTTCCACAGGCTGGTCTCAAACTCTAAGCTCAAGTGATCCTCTCACCTCTCAACTTTATTTTTATGATACTTTTCACCATCTCTTTCCCCTAAATGTCATAGTTCTGAAATGTCTTGAAACTTGATTTTTTTCCTTCAATGCAAATATAGCTAAAATGTGCGAATTTGAGACTAAGTGGGGGAACTCTGAAATGTCAGTGGTGGTGCAGGGTCCTGGCGTGGTATAGTAGTTTCCTTAGCTGTAAAATAGTGACCAAGGCAAGGCCCTTGCTTGTAGTAGGTGATCAACAGCTAAGCTGAAGGATGAACCAAGGAGGGCCCGGTTAGGTCCAGCACTCCAGCACATCCACAGGGTGGAGCAGTTGGCCAGGAAGCAGCTCCCTCAGCCCCCAGGTGGAGAGGCTGTGAAGAGGAGGGCGACCTCAGGGCAGTCAACCTGGTGCATTCTGGGACTGCTCATGCTTCTGCTGGAAAGATGGGCAATCCTTGGAGGGCCCGGCTTGGAGTTTTTCCTGGCTCTGCTGCTCTGCCCATTGCCCAGCCTCTGGCTGTTGCCAGCTCTGCCCAGGCCACCTGATCTTCTGTTCACCTCCCTCCCAACAGAGGGCTGCTATTTTTGGGGCCCTCTCCCTCCTTAGATGGCTCCTCCTGTGTCTCTCATCCAGGCTCTGGGTGATCAGGAAAATGTGTGGGGCTGTACATGAAGATGACCCTGATCAGATCAGTGATGGCTGGGGAAGGTATCAGGGAGGGATGCTGGAGAAGGCTGGGTTTTGGGTGTCAAGGATCCTGGACTATGACGGGCTGCAAGAGCAGCATTTCTCACTTCTCAATCTGTGTCTTGCAGAAGTGGCCGATGCGATCTCGTCTCTATGCTGGAGGCCTGGGGTACTCTGATCTTGACTCCACCACAGCAAGCACCGCCAGCCAAAGAACAAGAGACGTAGAGGTGGGATCCCAAGTCCCTGGAGAGGCAGATGCTCTCTTTTCTGCCACGCCACTCTCACTAGCTCTTGGTGACAAATAATTATCACACTTGCCTTTTCTCCTAGACTGTGATTCATGCTTAGGGAGCTGGATTTTCTACCAGCCCCTACCAGTCTTCACTCTGATTCTCAGCCATCAGACTTGATTCAGACTCAGCTCCCAAGTTCCAGCATGCAGACCAAGAGAAGCAGTAGCACTTCTGTGACGAACAGTACCCAGAGGGGCATAGGATGGAGAGCCTCCTCCTTGGTCTCCAAGAGGGGACTTCCCCATGGCTCTTCTGTGACAGCTACTGGGAAGTGGGAGAGAAAGAGGTATAATTGGGCTCAAAGTTGAGCTAGGGAACCACCCTAACTTTCTTCCCCTAAGGTTTCTACAAACCCTCTGCAGATAACGAAGACAGGTGCAGAGGGAGGGGCCTGGGATGGCACCAGCCCCAGGTGCTGATGGGAAAGCCAGGTGACCAGATAGGCTCTTGGTAGCTGCAAGTGTAAACAGATCTGGGCTGGGTCACACAGCCAGAAGAAAACTGAAGAAGGGAATGTGCTTTCTAATTGCATCATGAGATGCTTACCTGATGTTAGAGAGATAGTGAGGAATTCAGGATTCCTGCCTCTGTAGTATCTGTAGTATGGGCCTCTCCAGAAGCTGCCCCTCACCACTACACTTTCTCTCTCTCTTGGCTCCTGCACTCTTCCACTCTTTTCTTCTTCTTTTTATGTAGAGATGGGGTCTTGATATGTTGCCTAGGCTGGCCTTGAACCCCTGGCCTCAAGTGATCCTCCCACCTCAGCCTCCTAAAGTGCTGGGATTGCAGGCATCATCTCTGGCCCTAAAGAAATAACTTGAGAACTAATCATAGAATCTACACACACTGAAAATAATTTTCCAGATCAGATATAGCCTCAAACCTGGCACCTGAAGTCCAGACAGGGAACAAATTACCTTTCGGTTAAATATCAGCCCTTCAGAGTGAGAGGGGATGGGCATGACCAACTAGAGTCCCAACAAGGTTATCCTTAGACACACACCATTGTTGTCATCATGAATGTAAGTGAGCTCTAGGCAGGCTGGGAATGGTTAGGGTCTGGGTTCTGGCATGACAGGACCCTGTACCTCCATAGGGCTGGCCAGGGCAGAACTGAAATAGGGCTGGAGGTGCAACTGAGCCAGTTGTGGTAGAGGTAGAAAAAGAGACACAAAACATCCCAGCCCCGAGCTGCCTGGGATGTGGGAGAACAGCTGGAATGTGGCCGGGAGCCATGGGGAGAATGCCTCGGCCAAGGCTGAACTCATAAATCTGCCTTGAACCAAGTCTCTGCAGAGGGACCCTGGAAAACTTGTGCAGAGCTGATGTGGGCAGCTGGACAGGGCCAGGCAGGGGCAGAGGCCAGGTGTGGGAGGGCATGAGCACAGTGTTCTTCACAAGACCATAAAAGTCCAGCTAGAATGTACTATTTTTAAAGCCAAACAGCAGTATCTTCCTGGTTGAGTTCACAGGGGTGGTAGGAAGAGAAGCAGATACATTTCCTCCTCAGTTGGTGGCACACTGTTGTCCTGGGGGTGAAGGGAAATTGGCTTGGGGTGTGTGTCGGGGTTCTTCAGATAGCATAGAACTTCCCCTGATGATAGAGTAGACTTTGGGTTGGAGCTTGCCCCACCCTGCCCTGCTCAGACTCAGGCCTTTGCTTAGTAACATTAGAGCCCTCTGGAGTGACTGCATGACCCTGGTGGAGACAAGGAGGGCACAGGAAGGATGACGCAGGTGGAGGGCCGCAGGAGGCGGGTCCCATCACAACAAGTGTCTCAGGCTGTCTTGGGCCCTTTCCAGGCAGAGCTGTTCTCATTTGTGCCCAGGACAGTCGTGGGGGGCGGGGCAGAGGCCATCTCCTCCAGCCACGGAGACCCAGCCCCGTCAGGCCAGCAAGCAAAGAGGCCTGGAAGAGGGCAGGGTGAGCCAAGGGGATGGATGGGAATAACCAGAGGATGGACTGGGCCCTCCCTCCCTGACAAGCACAGTAATGCCCTTGAGACATGTCAGGACTTGGATTCGCCAATGAACCAGAACCAGGAGTAGCCCCTTTGTCTCTGCAGCGAGAAAGAAAAACACGGCCCAGTTTGGTGGCTCATGCCTGTAATCCCAGCACTTTGGGAGGCCAAGGCGGGCAGATCATGAGGTCAGGAGTTCGAGACCAGCCTTGCCAACATGATGAAAACCCTTCTCTACTAAAAATACAAAAATTTGCCAGATGTCATGGTGGGCACCTGTAATCCTAGCTACTTGGGAGGCTGAGGCAGGAGAATTGCTTGAACCCGGGAGGCAGATTGCAGTGAGCCAAGATCGCGCCACTGCACTCCAGCCTGGGCGAAGAGAAAGACTCCATCTAGGAAAAAAAAGAAAACAAAAAAAAGAAGTAAAAGAAAATATGGATGAAAACATTTGAGTATGGATGACAAATGACACTAGGGTGGCCTGGCTCAGGAGTTGGAGGCTCAGCTGCTCCACAGGGGACTGGCCTGGCCCACTTGGTCTTCCTGTACCACCTGCCCCATCCCCAGGACTTGGGACTGGGATGGAGGTAGAGGTGGGGAACAAGACTTCCCTGCTGGCTCCCTCCACAGAGCATGTGCTTTCTGAGGAACAGGATGGCAGGGTGGAGGCTTCAATGGGGCTGATGCCTGTAATCCCAGCACTTTGGGAGGCCAAGGGGGCAGATCATCTGAGGTCAGGAGTTCAAGACCAGCCTGACCAACGTGGTGAAACCCTCTCTCTACTAAAAATATGAAATTAGCTGGGCATGGAAATATGTCTCTACTAAAAATATGAAATTAGCTGGGCATGGTGGCACATACCTATAATCCCAGCTGCTCGGGAGGCTGAGGCAGGAGAATTGCTTGATCCCAGGAGGTAGAGGTTGCATTGAGCTGAGATCATGCCATTGCACTCCAGCCTGGGTGACAAGAGTGAAACTCCATCTAAAAAAAAAAAAGGGCCGGGCGCGGTGGCTCAAGCCTATAATCTCAGCACTTTGGGAGGCCGAGACGGGTGGATCACAAGGTCAGGAGATCGAGACCATCCTGGCTAACACGGTGAAACCCCATCTCTACTAAAAAATACAAGAAAAAAAACTAGCCGGGCGAGGTGGCAGGCACCTGTAGTCCCAGTTACTCGGGAGGCTGAGGCAGGAGAATGGCGTAAACCCCGGAGGCGGAGCTTGCAGTGAGCTGAGATCCGGCCACTGCACCCCAGCCTGGGCGACAGAGCAAGACTCCGTCTCCAAAAAAAAAAAAAAAAGATGGGGCTGTGGGAGAAGCAGACCTGGCCCGGTGATTTCTAAGTAATACAGTGGACACTGGATTTTACCAAATTGGGAACTGGAGAAGTAGAGGATCTAGCCTTCTCTGAGACTCTTTTTCTCTTCCTCTGGGAGGAGCCTGGCTAGGGTGAGTCAGGTGGCACTGTCCTCTCCCTTTTTTGGCATGAGCTCTAAACCCAGGGCCCCTAAACGCTTATTCTATTCTAGATCAAGGTAGGCAAACTATGGCCAGTAGGCCAAACCCAGCCCCCCGTGTATTTTTGTAAATAAAGTTTTATTGGAACACATCCACACCCAAGTGTTTACATGTTATTTATGGCTGCCTTTCTGATAGCATTGCAGAGTCAAATAGCTGCACTAGAGACTGAAAAGCCTAAAATATTTACTTTCTGGCCCTTAATAGAAGTTTGCTAACTCCTGCTCCAGCTCAGAGGTATTCAAAGTATGGTCTAGGAACCCTGGGAGTCTCTGAGGCCCTTAAGGTGCTGTAAGTGGCCAAAACTACTTTGATAGTTTTATAATTTTAGGCCGCACACAGTGGCTCGCACCTGTAATCCAGCACTTTGGAAGGCAGAGGCGAGTGGATCTCTTGAACCCAGGAGTTCAAAACCAGCCTAGGCAATGTGGCAAAACCCTGTCTCTACTAAAAATAGAAAAATTGGCCGGATGTGGCAGCTGTAATCCCAGCTACTGGGAGGCTGAGGCATGAGAATCGCTTGAACCCAGGAGGCAGAGGTTGCAGTGAGCCAAAATCACACCACTGCACTCTAGCCTGGGCGACAGAGCGAGACTCCGTCTCAAAAAAACAAAACAAGGTGGGCATGGTGGCTCACGCCTGTAATCCCAACACTTTGGGAGGCTGAGGAGGGCAGATCGCTTGAGGTCAGGAGTTTGAGCCCAGCCTGGGCAATAGGTGAAACCCCGTCTCTACCAAAAATACAGAACAATTAGCTGGACATGGTGGTGGGCATCTGTAGTTCCAGCTACTCAGGAGGCTGAGGCAGGAGAATCGCTTGAACCCCAGAGGCAAAAGTTGCGGTGAGCCGAGATCGTACCACTGCACTCCAGCCTAGGTGAAAGAGAAAGACTCCATGTTCTTACCACTTCTCACCACAGCACTCCAGCTTGGGCAACAGGAGTGAGACCCTCTCTCAAACAAACAAACAAAAAATAAGTTACTTATATTTTTTACTCTCACTCTCTCAAGAGTGTAGTGGAATTTTCCAGGAGCCACATGACATGTGATATTGCAACAAATGGAGTGAAGAAGCAGATAAGAGACTCCAGCTGTCTATTACAACAGACATTAAAGATATTTTCGAAAACTGAAAAGCACTACCATTCTCACTAAATATTTTCTTCTTATATGGAAAACAATAATATTGCATAAAAATTTTATATATGTTCACATAAAATGGATTCATCAATTAGTGTTATTTTTAAATAAATATTTTAAAAATTCTCTATTTTAATTTATAATGTGATGGTTATGGATAGATATAACTCACATAAGCAAAAGCTCTTCAGGGCCCTACTTTTTTTTAAGAATGTAAAGGGGTTCTGAGAACAAAAATTATGAGAACATCAACTCTAGAATAGCTTGTCGATGGTCAAGGAAAGCCCCTGGCCTGCCCGCCGGCTCACCCCTGTACTGAGACAGCTCTACTTGGTCCAGAGACAGAGGACTTGGGTTGAGGGGGAGTGCCTGGCACAGTGAGGACAGAGGCGGAGTCCTGAGTCACTATCACAGGGAGGTCTCCTGGAGGACACAGGGTGGGCTGCTCCCCTGATGGGCCGTGCCAGCCAGAGTTATGGCCTCCTTGTCTCTGCTGTACTCCAGCACACCATTCCTCAGCTTCTCAGGAAACAGGCCGGTGTCCACAAGGTGGTCCTGCAAACACAGAGCTGGTGAAGGTGAACGACAGGTGGTGATAGGATTCATGCAGAAAAGGTCCCCGCTAGAAGGGAGCCCAGCAAGGCTGGGTGCAGGAGGGAGAGCACAGCCTAGTGGGGAGCACAGGGTGGGCTGGGGAGGGGAGTTGACCAGCCCAGGCCGGGGCTGAGCTCCTCTGAGCCCTGAGATCCTTCTGCCCCTCAAGCCAGTGCAGCCCTGTGGGTAGAACCTGAGACAGCCGTGTGGGACACATGCTTAGCTGATCCTGAGAGAGAGAAAGAGGCACTAGGGGCAGGGGGAGAGAAAAGGGGTGGAAGGGAACCTGAAGAGTCGGTGGCATCTGCGGAGAAAGGCAGGGAGGCGTCACTTGGACAGCAGGTACTACCTGGCCGTAGCTCCTGCCGTGGAGCCTCTTCTGACAGGACAAGGGAAGGAGGAACAGGAGCTTCGGCAACACTGGGAATGTGAGGCAACACCGGCCTCGCATTCCCCCTGAAGGCAGAGGTGCTTCTGAGTCTCTGCGTGGAACCATCCACAGCAGTGAGCCCCATGTCCTCCCTTGGGCCCCAGAAGCCCCAGCCCCCGACCCCCTCCTAAATCCCAGCAGAAAAGCCTGACAGCTACTGACACCCAAGAGCTGAGGGCAGGAGCCTTTCTCCCCAGGCGACAGAGTCCCTTAAAGCCCTCTTTCAGCCCCTTGGTAGTCCTCTGCACTGCAATCCCACACCCTCACCCACACCCTCACCCACACCCTCATCGGTGAGCTGATTCCAGGTCCTCCGACCCCCACAAGGCTGCCTATCAGCTGCAGCTCCACAGGCCCTGGCTGGCAAGTGGCCTCCAAAAAACCTCCACCTTCCCAGCTTTGTGGATGGGCAGCCCCAGGGTGAGGATCTGTGGCCTCTTGGTAGACGCTAGGTTTCCTACTTTCCCTACTTCCCCCAACTCTGTGCTCCAGGCTGCCTTGGGAATGTGGTAGGCGCCTCCCCTCTCCCGGGTCCTACCTCCCGCACTTTGCCACGGGAGAGAAAGTTTGATCCCCAACACAGCAAGAGGGTCAGCTGCTGAGCAGCAAAACAGAGGGCAAGGGCCCACTCCAGGGTTCTGAGTAACCCCAGGAGATACTCAAAAGAGGTAGGAGCTGAGCTCTGGTGAGACGATGGGGAGAGAAGAAGGAACTAAGAGCCTCTGCCATTAAATATGTCAGAAGTTACGTAGGGCCAAAGACAATTGCTTTTTCTTTAAACTTGGAAAAGTTACCAAAAAGTACGATCCAGTAATCAGAACAGAAACAACCCTCCACATTGATGATGGTGAAAGCAGAAAAGCAAGTTGAGTATATCGAGTCAGCCTAAATCACTTGACAGTTGTATCATGCTTTAGTGCCTCAGCAGCTCTGGGTCCAGGGCCAGTTGGATGAAAATGGATTGTATTAGTCTGTACTTATGCTGCTAATAAAGACATACCCGAGACTGGGTAATTTAGTAAGGAAAGAGGTTTAATTGACTCACAGTTCCACAGGGCTGGGAGGCCTCGGGAAACTTACAATCATGTCGGAAGGGGAAGCAAACACGTCCTTCTGCACAAGGTGGCAGCAAGGAGAAGTACAGAGCAAAAGCGGGAAAGCCCCTTATAAAACCATCAGATCTCATGAGAACTCACTCACTATCACAAGAACAGCCTGAGGGTAAACACTCCCATGATTAAATTACCTCCTGCCGGGTCCCTCCCACGACACGTGGGGATTATGAGAACTACAATCGAGGATGATATTTGGGTGGGGACAGAGCCAAACCATGTCACAGATTCTGTGTCACATATCAGCTAACTGCATAATGGCTGACTGGGCCCCTGGAGCTCTGGGGTCCTTGAGAAGGAACAGGTGCATTCTTTTTTTTTTTTTTTTTGAGATGGAGTCTTTTGTCACCCAGGCTGGAATGCAGTGGCATGACCCTGGCTCACTGCAACCTCCATCTCCTGGGTTCATGCAATTCTCCTGCCTCAGCTTCCCGAGTAGCTGGGATTACAGGCATGTGCCAGTATGCCTGGCTAATTTTTGTATTTTCAGTAGAGACAGTTTCACCATATCGGTCAGGCTGGTCTTGAACTCCTGACCTCAAGTGATCCAACCACCTTAGCCTCCCAAAGTGCTGGGATTACAGGTGTGAGCCACCATGCCCAGTCTTTTTTTTTTTTTTTTTCTGAGACGGAGTTACTCTCTTGTCACCCAGGCTGGACTACAATGGTGCAATCTTGGCTCACTGCAACCTCTGCCTCCCAGGTTCAAGCAATTCTCCTGCCTCAACCTCCTGAGTAGCTGGGATTACAGGTGCCCAGCCCCATGCCTGGCTAATTTTTTTTTTTTTTTTTTTTTTTGAGGTGGAGTTTTGCTCTTGTTGCCCAGGCATGATCTCAGCTCACCACAACCTCTGCCTCACAGGTTCAAGCGATTCTCCTACCTCAGCCTCCCGAGTAGCTGGGACTACAGGGATGTGACACCATGCCTGGCTAATTTTTTTGTATTTTTAGTAGAGACAGGGTTTCACCATGTTGTCCAGGCTGGTTTCGAGCTGCTAACTTCAGGTGACCCACCTGCCTCAGCCTCCCAAAGTGCTGGGATTACAGGCATAAGCCACTACACCCGGCCCTTTGTTTTTTGTTTTTGTTTTGTCTTGTTTTGTTTTTGAGATGGGAGTCTCACTATGTTTCCCAGGCTAGCTTCAAACTCCTAGGCTCCAGCAATTCTCCTGCCTTCCAAAAGCAGAGTAGCTGAGACTATAGGCCTGTGCCACCATGCTTGGCTTTGTTGAAATATCCTCTTTGGCTTCTTTACCAGAACCTTTTCTGCTTAAATTTACATCCCAAGCCAAGGAGATCATCTAGTCTGAAAGAACTCATAGCTCTTCCTAAATTGCAAAATTGTGAAAAAAAAAAAAGTCTTAATAGAAGAGTATTGGTAGGATTGCTCAGTTCTCTCAAAGCCTTTATTTTTCCCAATTTGACATGGTCCTGGGCAATGGTCGCATTACCTAATGCAATAACTGCCATTCTCTCTGCAGAGCTTTCATTCAATTTGTGCTCAGTTATGGCAACCATGAAATCTATAGGTGTTTCCCCAGAGACAGTCTAAGCAGACATGAAGAAACAGTGCAGGAAAGAGAACACTCAGGGTTTGTAAAGCATACTTGACCAACTGCTGGAGTAAAAATGACTTTTGCACAAATGACATTTGGTTTTTGTATGATTTTTAATTTTTTATTTTTGTGTTTTGAGACAGGGTCTCCCTTTGTTGCCCAGGCTGGAGTGGAGTAGCATTATCTCAGCCCACTGCAGCCTTGACCTCCCAGGCTCAAGTGATACTCCCACCTCCTCAGCCTCCTGAGTAGCTGGGACTACAGGTGTGTGCCACCACTCCTGGCTAATTTAAAAAAAATTTTTTTTGTAGAAACGGGGTCTAACTATGTTACCTAGGCTGGTCTCAAACTCTAAGACTCAAGTGATCCTCCCTCCTCAGCTTCCCAAAGTGCTGAGATTACAGGCGTGAGCCACCACTCCTGGCCTACAAATGACATATTTTTTGGAAATATTGAGGAAAAAATTGAGGCAAAATTAATACAAGTAGAGAGTTTATTTGGGCCAAGTTTGAGGACTGCAACCTGGGACATTGGATTCAAATTGCCCTGAATACACACTCCCGGGTTGCCTTCCTCAAACTTGGCCCTACAAAACTCTCTACTTATGTAATTTTGCCTCAGTTTTTTCCTTTGGATCAACATAACTGACACAGTAGGATTTGGAGTGACTCAGCCCTGACCACCTGGTGTTTCTCTCTGGAAGTGGTGCTCAGTACCTGCACAAATCCACTGTGGTCTCTGTCTTCAGAAGTCCCATCTGGCATTGCAAGTGAGTTCTGAATCTGGACCTCCCTTTCTTTGGTTAAGTCCAGATTTTAATTTGGGCTGTTTCTCTTTTGACTCTCTCAGAATGAAAGTCTCTGTCTCCGACTTTCCGATTGAAGACAGGGGATCAAGATTTTGTTTTCTGCCAACACATAGAACTGTGGTTTGCTTTCGTTTTCAGCTGAGGTCTTGTTGCATTGTGACCTTTCATTTTGGAAATTGGACGTGTTTCACCTATGACCAACTTCTTTTGAAGCTATTTTTCCTAATTAACGAGAGTGAATGGATTCTTCACTCTAAAGATGAAAGGTTCTTGTTCCCTCTGAACTGTGAGAGTGCTCTAAATAATTAGAGACATGGTGAAGGTGTTGGACTCTTGTCCATGATATCTAGTGGCCTTACAGGGTTTCCTCTCTCAGAGGAACATCTGCAATCTCTTGCTCTGCCAGCAAATGCACATGAAGCCTGGTCACCTAGCACTAGTGAGCCCTCTGTGACCCTCCAGGGACTCCAAGTTTCTAAGACACATAAAGAGTGGACCCAACTCATTGGTGACATATTGAGGAGCTACACTCACAAGCAGCATGTTTTGAACCACAACATTCCCCAGAGCTTAGTCCTGAGTGATTCAGCTCTCTAAATTATGGGTGTTAAAGCAAACTAAATATGGCCTGAGAAGGACTCCATACTTCTACATTTGAGTCCTTGTGGACGAACTGTAACCTAGCTTAATAGGCAGACAAGGCTGGTTTGCAGTGGCTCACACCTGTAACCCCAGCACTTTGGGAGGCCAAGGCCAGTGAATCATTTGAGGTCAGGAGTTTGAGACCAGCTCGGCCAATATGGTGAGACCCCATCTCTACTAAAAGTACAAAAATTAGCTAGGCGTGGTGGCACACACCTGTAATCCCAGCTACTCGGGAGGCTGAGGCAGAAGAATCGCTTGAGCCTGGGAGGCGGAGGTTGTGGTGAGCCGAGATCGTGTCACTGCACTCCAGTCTAGGCAACAGAGTGAGACTCTGTCTCAAAAGAAAAAAAAAAATGCAGACAAGATTGAAAATCTAACTTAGGAGTATGTGCCTGTAACAATAACTGAGTCTTGGCCAATCCCAGCAGCCATACTTCAACCACTCATAGACTGCTAAGTGTTCAAACTCTGTTCAAATAAGGTAAACACCAACCTGCAACCAATCCAGCTGTTTCTGTACCTCACTGCGATTTCTGTATGTCACTTCCCTTTTTTTGTCTATAAATTTGTTCTGACCATGAGGCATCCCTGGAGTCTCTCTGAATCTGCTGTGATTCTGGGGGCTGCCTGATTCACAAACCGTTCCTTGCTCAATTAAACTCCTTAAAATTTAATTCGGCTGAAGCTTTTCTTTTAACGTGGGGTAACAAATCATCCAACTCCAAAGACTCTCTAAGGAGGCAGCCTTTCTTGGAGACACCAACTGGGTTTATGTACAACACCTAATGGGGTGTCCTCTTGTAAATATCTAGGAAAATGGACCCACATAACCCAGGGATAGTCATAAGCAACAGTGGTCAAAATGGGGGTCCTTTGAAATGCCTAAAATAATTCATTTGCATGCACTATTGGAAAAAGCTGGTTTTAAAACCATGCAAATTAAATGACAGACCTACTTTCTCTTTGTCCTGGATGAAATCTAGTAATAATAGATTTGAAAAAAAATGTTTTAAGAGCTCCGTGGTCAGAAGTCAGCCTAACTAGAAGTTTGTAAACGAAAAATAAAATCCTAAGTCCCCCAACTGACTGAATAGATCCCCTCTTGGCCAAGGGGACCCCAGACAAACCTGAAAAACTGAATTCCCAGCCATAATGATGTTGAGGAATAGAGTCAAACTCTGTAAAATATTTGAAGAGATTTATTCTGAGCCAAATATGAGTGACCAATGGCCTGTGGCACAGCCCTCAGGAGATCCTGAGAATATGGTGGTTGGGCCACAACTTGGCTTTACACATTTTAGGGAGACATGAGACATCACTCAATACATGTAAGATGTACACTGGTTTAGTCCAGAAAGGCAGGGCAACTAGAAGCTGGTGGAGGGCTTCTAGGTCATAGGTAGATTTAAAGATTTTCTGATTGGCAATTGGCTGAAAGAGTTAAGTTACTGTCTAAAGGCTTAGAAATGTCCAGGTTAAGATAAGGGATTGTAGAGACCAAGGTTTTATGATGCAGGTGAAGCCTCCAGGTTCGGAGAGAATAGATTATACATGTTTCTTATCAAACTTAAAGATCCTGTTCTATCAGTAAATCCAAAAGGGAGGAGGGTATCATGAGGCATGTCTGAACCCCCTTCCCATCATGGCCTGAACTAGTGTTTCAGGTTAACTTTGGAATGCCCTTTACAGACAGGAAGAGTCCATTCAGATGGCTGGGGGTTTAGACTTTTATTTTTGGTTTACAGTGGGACGTGAGGTCAGATGCGGCTTGTTATACCCCTCTCCCTTTTGGTGTTTAGGCACAACTGACAAGCATTGTGGTTAAAATAGGGATTATAAGACTGGCAAAAGAGAGTTTTTGTGGCAATAATATACCAAATTTTTTTTTTTTTTTTTTTTTTTTGAGACGGAGTCTAGCTCTGTTGCTCAGGCTGGAGTGCAGTGGCATGATCTCAGCTCACTGCAAGCCTCACCTCCCAGGTTCATGCCATTCTCCTGCCTCAGCCTCCCAAGTAGCTGGGACTAGAGGCACCCGCCACCAGGCCCGGCTAATTTTTTTTGTATTTTTAGTAGAGATAGGGTTTCACCATGTTAGCCAGGATGGTCTCAATCTCCTGACCTGGTGATCCGCCCACCTCGGCCTCCCAAAGTGCTGGGATTACAGGTGTGAGCCACCACGCCTGGCCTAAGATACCAAATTTTGAACAAGAATCTGTTAGGTACAAACAGTTTCTCTTCAAAGGTTTCAGTTCCTGATTCTTTGTTCTATTCTGAAAGTAATCTTACCCGTCCATTCATCAGCCCTCCCTATCTCTGTTGCATCCAAACACATCCAAGCATGTCCTGTCACCTATGTACCCGTCCTTCCCGTCAAGTGGCCACTCTTTCCTCCTTCGATGATGTCAATACTAGCCAATTGGAATTAGCTTAGATTGTGTGGTCTGACCCCAGACAATGGGGGGAGGACACAGGAACAGGGTCTGCGTTAGGGATAAAAACGCCTGCTCTCCTTTGTTCACTGTGCTCCCTTGCCTCTGCCTTGCATGCAGTAGCACCCTTCTATAGAAGTAAAATTTTGCCTTGACCGGGTGCGGTGGCTCATGCCTGTAATCCCAGCACTTTGGGAGGCCGAGGCGGGTGGATCACAAGGTCAGGAGATCGAGACCATCCTGGCTAACATGGTGAAACTGTGTCTCTACTAAAAATACAAAACATTAGCTGGGTGCAGTGGCGGGCACCTGTAGTCCCAGCTACTCGGGAGGCTGAGGCAGGAGAATGGCGTGAACCTGGGAGGTGGAGTTTGCAGTGAGCCGAGATCACACCATTGCACTCCAGCCTGGGCAATAGAACGAGACACTGTCTGAAAAAAAAAAAAAAAAACGAAGTAAAATTTGCCTTGCTGAGAAGTTCTCTGAGTGCTCATTTCCTTTGTGACTTGAGCTTTATTTCCAACAAATCTAATAACCAGGCAGAATTAGGGGAAAAATAGAATTTCCAGAAATTAAAAATATGATATTTTAATTAAAGACTCAGTGAAGGATTAGAAACTGCTAGAGGCCATGAAAGGCAAGGGTTAAATCATACCCAACAAACCATAAAATCTCGTTAACTGGGTTTTTTAAATTAACGCAGTATACTATGGCATACTTTCCAACCTGACTGTGGCTTAGCACCACATGGCAGATAACAGGCCCTGAAGGAAATAAAAATATTTTACTCCAAAATATATTTGTTTGGCATATTTTGAAATGGCCCTGGAAAGCTGTCTTTTGTGGGGAAAGTTTGTATCTATAGAGAATCTCCATCACTGCAACTAGGTCTTCCCTTTCTAGGCCTTTCCAAGATCTAGGAGAGATTAACTGAGAGGCTGACACTTTTAAAAATCTGAAAAGAGACATTTACCATCTATTCTTTCTGAGGACTGCTCCCTGTGAGGCTTCATCTCCATAATAAGGGCCTTGGCACCAATGACTCCCTTTTTTATTTGTTGTTGTTGTTTTTAGACAGAGTCTCACTCTGTTGCCCAAGTTAGAGTGTAGTGGCATGATCTCGGCTCACTGCAACCTCCACCTTTCAGGTTCACGGGATTCTCATGCGTCAGCCTCCCAAGTAGCTGGGATTACAGGCGTGCACCACCAGACCCGGCTAATTTTTGTATTTTTAGTAAAGAGGGTGCTTCACCGTGTTGGCCAAGCTGGTCTTGAACTCCTGACCTCAAGTGATTCACCCACCTCAGCCTCCAAAAGTGCTGGGATTACAGGCATGAGCCACCAAGCTGGTCTGACCCTTTTCCCTTAACTCAAGCATTCTTTTCTACTGACTTCAAGTCTTTAAACAATAGCTTAACTCTCTCAACCATCAACTAAAGAATTTCTAAAACCCATCCATGACTTGCAAGCTCCCACTTCAAGATGCCCCAACTTTTCAGGCCAAATCAATGTACACCTTTTATGTATTGATTTATATCTTTGCCTGTAACTCCTGTCCCTCAAAAATGTATAAAACCAAAGTGTAACCTGACTCCTCAGGCACACTTTCTCAGGACCTCTTGAGACTATTCCCCTGGCCATGGTCACTCATGTCGGCTCAGAATCAACCTCTTTGATATATTTCAGAGTTTGGTTTTTCTGTTTACAAGCCAATACCCAGGCTATATTTGGGGCTGGGGGCTTTTTGCTTTTTCTGTTTTGGATTCTGTTTCTGGGAATTTTTTTCAGTCGATTGACACCCCTTTAAAAAAAAACGTTCGATCCCTGTTTGCTTTCTTGTTGGCATGATTTTGCTGATGAAAATGTAAAACTTAACTGGCTTTTTAGAAAGCTTAAAATCTCCCCAAATTGGCTCCTCTAAGATTTGTTCTTCCATTTCCTGCCACTTCTGGTCCTCTATAACCCACATGCTATAGCTCAACACTGTACAGCCAATCATTAATCAATGTTATTTCTGTAAACCAATGAGAATTCCTGACAAACAACTTTGTATCAGCCCACTCCTTGTCCCCTTTTTTGCCTTTAAAAACTGCTTGTAACAAAGCCCAAGCCTACACCCATTTCTGACACTATGGCAGACTAGATGTTCAGAGAAACCCTCCTGGTACAGAACACTCAAAGTGATGGCTAAAATCGTAAAAACGTATTTTTAAATGTGTTGCTGGGCTGGCAGAAAAGTAAAGGAAAAGAATAAGAGAAAGAATAAGGAGGTCGGGCGCGGTGGCTCACGCCTGTAATCCCAGCACTTTGGGAGGCCGAAGTGGGCAGATCATGAAGTCACGAGATCGAGACCATCCTGGCTAACACGGTGAAACCCCATCTCTACTAAAAAATACAAAAAATTAGCCGGGCGTGGTGGCAGGCGCCTGTAGTCCCAGTTAATTGGGAGACTGAGGGAGGAGAATGCCACGAACTCGGGAGGCGGGGCTTGCAGTGAGCCAAGATAGTGCCACTGCACTCCAGCCTGGGTGACAGAGCGAGACTCCATCTCAAAAAAAAAGAAAAGAAAAGAAAAGAAAAAGGACGCATATAGCCAAAAATGGTAAGCCAGCACTCAAGTCAGTGCTGCCTTTGCGATATCTGCAAATTCCTGGTGCCCAAGGCCTGGGTCTTAACAGGCCACACCTGGGGACAGGAGACAACGCCTAGGGCCCGTTCAAAATGTGAAGTTGGATCAGAGACTGTCACAAAGTTGGGATTCTCAAAAGGCAACACTCTCAGTGAGGCAAAGACGGATGGGGATAATTGCTCAGAGAGGTCTTGACTCTGGGTAGGGAGGAGAAAAGTCTCCAAACCCTTACATTTTTTGTTGTTGGGGAGGCCAAAAATTTAAAGTGGGCTCGCTTTAGTAGTGTTTCCAGGCACAAGCAGGTGCAAACCTTCTCTGGAGGAACACATTTTAAACCCATGCAGTGGCCAGGCACGGCCACTCACGCCTTAATTCCAGCACTTTGGGAGGCTGAAACAGACCGATGATGGCTTGAGCCCAGGAGTCTAAGACCAGCCTGGGCAACATGGTGAAACCTTACCTCTACAAGAAATACAAAAATTTGCCGGGCGTGGTGGCACATGCCTGTAGTCCCAGCTACCCAGGGGGCTGAGGCGGGATGACTGCTTGAGCCCCGGGGGTTAAGACTGCAGTGACCCATGATCACGCCACTGCACTCCAGCCTGGGTGACAGAGTGAGACCTTGGCTCAAAACAATAAAAATAAGTAATAAATACATCCATGCTTTGGAGGATTCCCATGTATACAATTCCAACAAACTTGAGCTTACAGCAAACAATTATAAGTCAGAAGGAGGCAAGCCACTCTAAATGAGCCATAGCCATACTACTGAGCTCTAGAATCACACTTGAGAGGACTGCAAATCATGTAATGTTTTGGCATAGAATATACAGTAAAGATGTTTAACAGGTTTAAGGAAAGAGAATTTTGAAAATACAATTCAGGAATAAGAGGCTGTCAAAAATAACCCAGCAGAATTGGGAAAAAATAGAATTTCTAGGAATTAAAAATATGATATTTTAATTAGAGACTCGGTGGATGATTAGAAACTGCTAGAAATAGATCTAGCAGCCTGGGCACAGTGGCTCATGCCTGTAATCCCAGCACTTTGGGAGGCTGAAGAGGGCGGATCACTTGAGGTCAAGAGTTCAAGCCCAGCCTGGGCAATATGGTGAAACCCTGTCTCTACCAAAAATACAGAAAAATTAGCCGGGCATGGTGGCACACGCCTGTAGTCCCAGCTATTCTGGAGGCTCAGGCAGGAGGATCACTTGAGCCTAGGAAATAGAAGTTGCAGTTAGCCAAGATCATGCCACTGCACTGCAGCCTGGGTGACAGAAAAGAAAAAAAGAAAAAAGAAATAGATCTAGCAAATCAGAAGACGAATCTTTAGAAATTAACCAGAATTCAGTTCATAGGGAGAAGGAGATGAAAAATATAACAAGAAGAATAGATTATAAGCAAGACCTTCATGTCCTTGGAATATGGAAATTTTTTTTAGAGAAGACACAAAAAGCATTAACTCTAAAGGACAAGAGTGATAAATTATACTACATAAAGTTAGGAGCACCTATTTTTTTTTTTTTTTTTTTGAGATGGAATCTTGCTCTGTCACCCAGGCTGGAGTGCAGTGGCGATCTCAGCTCACTGCAAGTTCTGCCTCCTGGGTTCACGCCATTCTCCTGCCTCAGCCTCCTGAGTAGCTGGGACTACAGGCGCCTGCCACCAAGCCCGGCTAATTTTTTGTATTTTTAGTAGAGATGGGGTTTCACAGTGTTAGCCAAGATGGTCTCCATATGCTGACCTTGTGATCCACGCACCTTGGCCTCCCAAAGTGCTGGGATTACAGGCATGAGTCACTGCGCCTGGCCAAGGAGCACCTATTCATCACAAGATACCATTGAGAGAGTGAAAAAGACAAGTTCACAGACTGGGAGAAGATACTATTTGCCATATAATTCACATATTTAAAAGGGCTTCTATCAAGAATGTATTAAAAATCCCCACAGAGCAATAAGACGGAGACTGGTAATTCAATAGTAAATAGCTAAACGGGCTAGAAACACAGTTTTTTGTTTGCTTGTTTGTTTGTTTTTGAAGAGACAGAGTCTCTCTTTGTCACCCAGGTTGGAGTGCAGTAGCACCATCATAGCTCACTGCAACCTCAACCTCCTGGGCTCAAGGGATCCTCCTGCCTCAGTCTCCCAAAGTGCAGGGATTACAGGCGGGAGCCACCGCATCCGGCCTTAGGCACCTTTCTAAAGAGGATATCCAAATGGCTGAACATGCTCAACTTCATTAGTTATTAGAAAAATGCAAACTGAAACCTTGAGATACTACAACACACCCACCAGAATGGTTAATATCTGTATCTGTTAAATCCAGGGTACAAACACGCCTAGGGCCGGGCGCTGTGGTTCACACCTATAATCCCAGCATTTTGGGAGACCTAGGCGGGCGGATCACTTGAGGTCAGGAGTTCTAGACCAGCCTGGCCAACATGAAGAAACCCCATCTCTACTAAAAAATACAAAAAATAAGCCAAGCGTGGTGATGCACACCTTTAGTCCCAGCTACCCAGGAGACTGAGGCAGGAGAATCGCTTGAGTCCCGGAGGCACAGGTTGCAGTGAGCTGAGATTGTGCCACCGCACTCCAACCTGGTCGACAGTGAGACTCCGTCTCAAACAAAAAAAAAAAAAAAAGAAAGAAAAAGATATGCATGACAGCACTCATAACAGCGTTATTTCTGATAGCCCCAAGCTGGAACCCTGCTTTTATTTCCTGTGGTGCTGGGGCTGAGGTTCTGCTAACCACTTTCTGCTTTGCCAGCCGGCACTTCGCTGGGCTCCACCAATAGAGGGTGCTAGAGGAAGCCCGCAAGACGGGAGCGGGGAGCGGGGATTTGCTTCTTGCATTTTCCTTCTTCTGCCACTGTCGAAGTGGCAACAGTTCTTTAACTCGGCAGCCTCACTTGGTTTAAGTTTTCAACTTTTTCCCCATTCTGAGAACCAGCCTTGGCTGGGAGCGGTGGCTCAAGCCTGTAATCCCAGCACTTTGGGAGGCCGAGTCGGGTGGATCACTTGAGGTCAGGAGTTGGAGACCAGCCTGGCGACCACGACGAAACCCTGTCTCTACTAAAAATACAAAAATTAGCAGGACATGGTGGCACGTGTCTGTAATCCCAGCTACTCAGGTAACTGAGGCAGGAGAATCGCTTGAACCTAGGAGGTGGAGGTCGCAGTGAGCCAAGATCCTACCAAAGCACTCCAACCTGGGAGACAGAGCGAAATTCTGTCTCAAAAAAAAAAAAAAAGTACAAGCCTTTAGTCTGCCCCCTCAAAGATGCCAGCACCAGCTATACAGCATTCTGTGCTCTGAAGCCTGAGTTCACTTCTGCAGGGCTCCTCCAAGCTTCTAGCTTCCAGTAACTCCCTCCTTTTTCTTTCGTTAACTCCCACCGCTCTGGGGAGGTCACTACGTCCTTCAGTTGCCGCCTCTGTGTTCCTTGGAATTTCTCTTTTGCCTTTGCAGCCCTTATCATTAAATTCCCTTTGTTATAATAACTGGTGTGGTTTTTATGTTCATAATTAGACCTTGACTCATACAACAGCCCAGATAAGATTCTTTTGGCATCTGACCTGCTTCTGGACTGGATACACTATTACTTCCCTTTTCTTTTTTTTTTTTTTTTTTGAGACGGAGTCTCGCGCTGTGTCACCCAGGCTGGAGTGCAGTGGCGTGATCTCGGCTCACTGCAAGCTCCGCCTCCCAGGTTCACGCCATTCTCCTGCCTCAGCCTCCGAGTAGCTGGGACTACAGGCGCCCGCCACCACGCCTGGCTAGTTTTTTGTATTTTTAGTAGAGACGGGGTTTCACCATGTTAGCCAGGATGGTCTCGATCTCCTGACCTCGTGATCCACCCGCCTCGGCCTCCCAAAGTGCTGGGATTACAGGCTTGAGCCACCGCGCCCGGCCTATTACTTCCCTTTTCTTATTTTTATTTTGATTTTTATTTTGAGAGGGGGTCTCACTCTGTCACCCAGGCTGGAGTGTAGTGGCACAATCGGCCCACTGCAGCCTCAAACTGCTAGACTCAAGGGATCCCCCCACCTCAGCCTCCCAAGTAGCTGGTATTACAGGCGTGTGCCACCATGCCCAGTTATTTCCCTTTTCAGTAGGGAAGCTGAGGGCTGCAGTAGTTTGCAGATCCTCACAGCCTCGCTTGGTTGATTGTCCGTGGCATCTTGGCATGGTTACAGAAACAAATCAGAGCCAAAGAGAGCTGAGAGTCTTGGGTGTGACTATTTGCCATGGGATAGCTAGGGTCAGGCCAATCTTTATGAACACGGTACCTGCTGGACTTTTTTTCTCTCCTATGAATGTGCATGGGAACAGTAGTGTCTTTCCTAGAGTCTTCATGACCCTCCCCAGTTGCTGGGGCAACTGAACTTGAAAATTTCCAGCTCCAGAGGCACTTTTTTTTTTTTTTTTTTTGAGACGGGGTGTTGCTCTGTTGTCCCTAAGGCACAATCACAGCTCACTGCACACTCAACTTCCCAGGCTCAAGTGATCCTCCCACGTTAACCTCCTGAGTAGCTGGAACTACAGGGACACCACCGTGCCCAGCTGATTTTTTATTTTTTTATTTTTTTGTAGAGACAGAATCTCACTATATTGCTTAGGCTGGTCTCGAACTCCTAGGCTCAAGGAATCCTCCCTCCTCCGTCTCCCGAAGTGTTGGGACTACAGGCATGAGCCACTGCACCTGGCTCAGAGACGCCTTGTTGTTACTATGGCACTATTGTGTACGTGTGCATTTAATGACACCATTGCAAGAGCTGATTCTTTAACCAGATTGTAAACATGCGTAGAGAAGTTGCCCAGCAAATTAACAGGAAAGTTGTGCAATTTGCAAGCAGAGCAGCATGACCTAAGGCCTTGATGGGCCATGATCTTTCAGTGTCCTTCGCCTGACAGGTGGGTAGCAAACATTATGAATTATCACAAACCCAGTCCATCCTCCCCAACCCAAAAAAACGCCTCATGATGTAAATTTTCCTAACCAGGTTAAGTACATGATTCCTACCATTTAAATCTATGTCTAAATAAAGCAGAAGAATACAAGCTGCTTATTTTAAAGTCTATTTTTATTTATTCTTAGAGCCAGAATATTTTCTTAAGATTTTCCTGGTGTATAAATTCTAGATTTTGCCAGGTTTTTTGTTCTGCTCAGAGGCACTAGATTGGGCAGAAATGGATAGAAATTTCCTCTATCTCCATTCAGATGCATGTTTTATCACCCCAGTTGTATTCTGTGAGCTTGTTTTCTGATTTGTTTGTTTACTTACTTATTTATTTATTTATTTATTTATTTATTTATTTATTTATTTTTTTGAGACGGACTCTCGCTTTCTTGCCCAGGCTGGAGTGCAGTGGTGCTATCTCGGCTCACTGCAAGCTCTGCCTCCTGGAAGCTCTGCCTCCTGGGTTCACGCCATTCTCCTGCCTCGGCCTCCCCAATAGCTGGGACTACAGGTGCCTGCAACCGCGCCCAGCTAATTTTTTGTAGTTTTAATAGAGACGGGGTTTCACCGTGTTAGCCAGGATGGTCTCGATCTCCTGACCTCATGATCCGCCCATCTCGGCCTCCCAAAGTGCTGGGATTACAGGCTTGAGCCACCGCGCCTGGCCTGATTTATCTTTTTAAGTGGGACCCATTCAGTTCCATTAAGACCCTCAGGAATACTATCTGGGCTGGGGCTTGGCTATGCCTATCTTGGGGCAGAGTAGTCTCTATTAACCGGAAGAGCTCCTGGCTTGATGTCTTATCTTTGCATTGTCAAATGTATTCAGCAGACATTCATGTTATACCTGCGACAGTGGTACATCATGTCACCTCCAGATCTGGACCAGATATCTCCTGGGATCCTGTTTGCATAGCCTGGCTATCATACCTCCCTCAGGAAAAACGAGTGTTATCAGCTCCCTTTCTTGCTTCTTTTAAAGACCTACATGGATTTTTCTGAAGTGCCACTGCACAATGCTTCCTCTTTCCAACACCTGTTAGATCCGAAAGGGGAATTGAGTCTTCTGTGGGTGCTGGGGTATGGCTGAGGGGTAGGTGTGGTCTGCTGGGCACCACGTGCAGCTTGTCTGTAGGCTCCATTAAAGACCAGCCAGGGTCGAGCACGGTGGCTCACGCCTGTAATCCTAGCACTTTGGGAGGCTGAGGTGGGTAGATCACAAGGTCAGGAGTTCGAGACCAGCCTGGCCAACATGGTGAAATGTTGTCTCTACTACAAATACAAAGTAAGCCAAGCGTGGTGGCACGTGCCTGTAGTCCCAGCTATTAGGGAGGCTGAGGCAGGAGAATCGCTTGAAACTGGAAGGCAGAAGTTGCAGTGAGCCAAGATCACGCCACTGCACTCCAGCCTGGGTGAAAAAGTGAAACTCCAACTCAAAAAAAAAAAAAAAAAAAAAAAAAGACCAGTCAGATGTGCAGGGATGGGAAGATGCTGGCCTGCGTGTACTCTTCATCCCCTACCTTTCCCGACATCCTCCCAGGAGCCATTGGAGAGCCAAAGTGAACATTCTAGCAGTGCCTCAGGCCACGCCTTCTCTCAAGATCCATATGCCACTTTCCTTTTTACGCCCCTGAGCATGAACACAAGGATCACAGTGGAGACAAGTTTTCTTCTCCTAGAAGCTTGGGACAAAGGCTGCAAGCCTCAGGTTCCCTGAGGGAACTCACCTGGCAGGCCTCCGTGGATCCCCTTGGAGAGGGAACTCCAAGGGTCTGCCCCACCACCGGCTGTATCGTGGGGGAGTCCCCCATGCTGCCACACAGACATGAGGAGGGACTGCTCTGACTGATTCATGAGCCCCCCAATGCATGCACTAAGGGAGACCCCTTCCTTGCCCCCTCCCCACACAGTGGAGGGTCATGACGGGGCAGCTTTTTAACTGTGTCCCACCAGGATGAAACATTCATCTTCCAATTCCTGGTGTTTCACCCTGGTCCAAGAGACCCTGGCTGCCTGTTCTGAATGGGAATATCCCATCATTAGTAAGTTAGAGAAAACTACAATCCCTTTAAATGACTCAATAATCTGCAGAAGGAAAACTAAACCGAACAACTCAAACAAGTGGTTTTTAATGAGACCGAACCAAAAGAAGTAATGGAAATGATTCTTAGCATCAACACAAAACTGTACAAGAAATTAACATACTGTAAGACTTCCCTCCCCTTCTAGCAATAATACCTCAACGTCCTCTCCCAGCTAAGTCCGCGTGGTTTCAGAGGGACGAACCGCACCCCAGATCTCGATTTAGACATGATCCCATTTATGCCAAGGAGAGTCAAACCCAGGATTTTGTGGGCATGGAAGTGAGTAAGTGTCCATTTGACTCCTCGTTGCTGCTTTTCAATGATTTCTTCTCCCTGCTATTTCAAAAACACCAGGGGCTTTAGAGTTTGTACCCTCTGGTTTGTCCCCCAATATCCTTTGTTGGTGGCAACTTCTACTAAATTCTGAGTCATTCCCTGTCTTTCACTGAAGATTTTTTTTTTTTTTTTTTTTTTTTTTTGAGACGGAGTCTCGCTCCGTCACCCAGGCTGGAGTGCAGTGGCTGGATCTCAGCTCACTACAAGCTCCCCCTCCTGGGTTTACACCATTCTCCTGCCTCAGCCTCCCGAGTAGCTGGGACTACAGGCGCCTGCCACCTCGCCCGGCTAGTTTTTTTGTATTTTTTAGTAGAGACGGGGTTTCACCGTGTTAGCCAGGATGGTCTCGATCTCCTGACCTTGTGATCCGCCCGTCTCGGCCTCCCAAAGTGCTGGGATTACAGGCTTGAGCCACCACGCCTGGCCATTTCACTGAAGATTTTAGCATCTGACTGTCTTTCTCTCTATCCTATTCTTGTCATCATTTTTTAGTTTCAACACCCAAATGGATGATTTATCCAATATCTTGGGATCTTAGATTCTGACCTCCTCAAATGCAATTTTCTATTTTCTTCAGCCACCCATTTCTATGGTCATACCCTTAACCTTGTCAAAACCAATAATACACCATTTTCAGAATCCCTATTTTAAGCATTCTGATTTGATATTGTGATCCCTATCTCTTACCCTTCCATCTCAGGCTCATGCCTGCAGTCCAGTATTTCTTCAGTCTTCTTGAGGCCTTTAATTCATTTACTTCCTTCTGTCTTTCTACCATCTTCCCTGTGTCCTTACTTCCTCTTTATTCATCCCAGATTCTATGTTCATTGTTGTAATTGCTCCTTTGCAAATATCCTTATCCCTTACCACTCCTCTCCCACTGTTTTTGCATCGCAACGTCCGGACCCTGCATGGTCTTCCCAGTCTACGCTTCCACTGAACGCTGCTGGAAATGAACACACGATTGTGTTCACTGGCCTGCCTCAAAATTCTCAACCAAAAATCTCAAATAGGCGCTCAACACTCTGTGACAATCTTCCCTGATATGTTTTCTTTCTTACATTCTAACACATTTATTTCTCGCCGTCTTTTCTCTCCTCAGAACCTCTCAGCTTGCCATCACCACGTACTTCATGATGAAAACAAGAGCAGTCAGGCAGGAATCCCCCGTTTTCAGACCAGGCTGCAGTGAGCTGTGGTCGCACAAGGCTGCAGTGAGCTATGATTTCACCAATGTGCAGTGTGGCTGCTACCACAGCTGCCCATTTCCCAGCTGGCATGTCCAGGCTCATCATGGGTGATGCATCCCTTCCCACCAGAGGCCTGTTTTCTTCCAGGGCCAGAATTCCACCCCCTCTTGCTCTTTCAAAGGGTCTCACTCCTAAAATTATTCCCTCTGCCTTCCGTATCCTCAGCTTCTCTCCCTCCACTGGATCATTTCTCCCATGTATATTAGCATGCAAACTCTCTCGAGTATGGTATCTCCCATTAAACAAAACTCCTGACCCCCCTTCCCCAGCTTAACTACCACCACATTTCCCTGGCCTGCTGCATAGCAAGAAAATTTTAAGTGCTCTCTATTGTTGCTGTCTCCATTGTCTTTCCTCACTCACTCACTCCAATCAAGAGCCCATCTCCAGCTCACTCCTAAAACAGCACTGGTAAGGTTATTGGTGGCCTCCCTTTTGCCAAAGCTGATGTCGATTTCTGTGGTCCTGTGTCACTATGTTTTTGTTTGTGTTTTTAGCATCATTTGATTTGACTACTCCATCTTTTCTTTCCTTTCTTTCTTTCTTTTTTTTTTTTGAGAGGCGGGGCCTCACTCTGTTGCCCAGGCTGGAGCGCGGTGGTGTGATCATAGCTCACTCCAGCCTGGCAGCTCACTCCTGGCCTCAAGCGATCCTTCCACTTTGGCCTCTGGCATTACTCCCAGCTCCATCTTTCTTGAAACACTTCTTCTCTAGGTTTCCTAATCAACTGTTTTTTCTGAGTCTTTTTCCTGGCTCCTTCTCCCTGTTCTACTTCTTTGTTTTTTGTTTTTGTTTTGAGGTGGAGTTACACTCTCGTTACCCAGGCTGGAGTGCAACGGTGGGATCTTGGCTCGCCAAAACGTCCACCTTCCGAATTCAAGCGATTCTCCTGCCTAAGCCTCCTGAGTAGCTGGGATTACAGGCATGTGCTACCATGCCCGACTAATTTTCTATTTTTAGTAGAGATGGGGTTTCTCTTTTTTTTTTTTTTTTTTTTTTGAGACAGAGTCTCGCTCTGTGGCCCAGGCTGGAGTGCAGTGGCCAGATCTCAGCTCACTGCAAGCTCCGCCTCCCGGGTTCATGCCATTCTCCTGCCTCAGCCTCCCGAGTAGCTGGGACTACAGGCGCCCGCCACCTCGCCCGGCTAGTTTTTTGTATTTTTTAGTAGAGACGGGGTTTCACCGTGTCAGCCAGGATGGTCTCGATCTCCTGACCTCGTGATCCGCCTGTCTCGGCCTCCCAAAGTGCTGGGATTACAGGCTTGAGCCACCGCGCCCGGCCGAGATGGGGTTTCTCAATGTTGGTCAGGCTGGTCTCAAACTCCCAACCTCAGGTGATCCACCCACCTTGGCCTCCAAAAGTGTTGTGATTACAGGCATGAGCCACTGCGCCCAGCCCTCCCTGTTCTACTTCTAAACCTAAAAATAGTGTGAGGAAAATCAGCAAGGCAAAAATCACTATCTGCATAATCAAAAGGCAAGTGTCAGACTGGACAAGAGTATTTGAGCTCAGGTCATAAACATAGGGATAATCTCGCTAATATTTAAAGAGCTCCTAGAAATCATTAAGAAAAAGACCAATAACCCCATAGAAAAATGGAGAAAGAATATAAACAGACAGATCTCAGAAAGGGAATACAAATGGACAGTTAGCAACACAGGGAGAGAGGCCAGCTCATTAATAATAAAGGGAAGTGTAGATTAAAGCTACACTGAAATACCATCTTATAGCCAGGTGCAGTGGCTTACACCTGTAATCCCAGGACGTTGGGAGGCCGAGACGGGTGTATGACTTGAGGTCAGGAGTTCAAGACCAGCCTGGTGACCACAACAAAACCCTGTCTCTACTAAAAATACAAAAATTAGCTGGGCACAGTGGCACATGCCTGTAGCCCCAGCTACTTGGGAGGCTGAGGCAGGAGAATCACTTGAACCTGGGAGGTGGAGGTTGCAGTGAGCTGTGATAGTGCCACTGCACTCCAGCCTGGGCGACAGAGTGAGACTCCTTCTAAAAAAAAAAAAAAAAAACCATCTCCCCTATTATATGGATAAAAACTCAAAGTTTCACAACATGCTCTATGGGAAACAATTCTTTCTCATATTTTGCTGTGAGAGTAATGCGAAAGATTTTAAATGGGTAAGAAGAAAAGTACAAAGCTGTGTGTATTTTATGCTACCAGACCATACGTCATTTCTGTTTTATTTGCATAGGATACACACACACACACACACACAAACAATAAAAAGCAGTTACTTGTTCTAGTGGAAACTGGAGCAGATGGGGGATAGGTGAAAGTGAGTCTTGTTTTTTTATTTTTTTTGAGATGGAGTCTTACTGTGTTGCCCAGGCTAGAGTGCAGTGGCATGATCACAGCTCTCTGCAGCCTTGAACTCCTGGGCTCAAGCAGTCCTTCTGTCTCAGTCTCCCAAGTAGCTGGGACTATAGGCGCTACGCACCACCAAGAGAGTGAATCTTTCAAGTGTATGCCTTTTTAGGTTATTTGACTTGTAAACTATATGAAATGTATTAAAAATTTTTTTTTTTTTTTTTTTTTTTTTTTTGAGACAGAGTCTCGTCCTGTCGCCCAGGCTGGAATGCAGTGGCCGGATCTCAGCTCACTGCAAGTTCTGCCTCCCGGGTTTACGCCATTCTCCTGCTTCAGCCTCCCGAGTAGCTGGGACTACAGGCACCCGCCACCTCGCCCGGCTAGTTTTTTGTATTTTTTAGTAGAGATGGGGTTTCACTGGGTTAGCCAGGATGGTCTCGATCTCCTGACCTCATGATCCGCCCATCTCGGCCTCCCAAAGTGCTGGGATTACAGGCTTGAGCCACCACGCCTGGCCAATTTTTGTAGTTTTAGTAAGACAGGGGTTCACCATGTTGGCCAGGCTGGTCTCAAACTCCTGACCTCAGGCGGTCTGCCCACATCAGCCTTCCAAAGTGGTAGGATTACAGACATGAGCCACCATGCCTGGCCAGTTTTTAAATTTTTTATCTTTATGAGACAGTCTCACTCTGTTGCACAGGCTGGAGTGCAGTGGTGCGATCTCAGCTCACTGCAACGTCTGACTCCTGGGCTCAAGTGATCCTCTCACCTCAGCCTCCTGTAGCCTCCCTCCTGCACCTAGTACTACAGGCACATGCCACCACACTCAGCTAATTTTTGTATTTTTTGTAGAAACAGTGTTTCATCATGTTGTCCCGGCTGGCCTTGAACTCCTGGGCTCAAGCAATCCGCCCACCTCAGCCGCCCAAAGTGCTGGGATTACAGGCAGGAACAACCGCACACAGCCAATTTTTCTGTTTGTTTGTTTAATGAGAAGCAAACAAATATGAGTTCAAAGAGTTTCCTCGGGAAGTTTTTCTGTACAGTAGTTGAAAGAACACAGAGAAATGTGTTTCATCTTCAAAGGAAGTTAGGGCATTATTATAAGCAGGGTGTGTAGATCCTGAGTTGGACTTCAGTCCTGTACCATTCGGAGATGATCATGATGGCGTGGATGGATGTTTATGATGACAGGCACCAGCATCACCAAGCATGCATTGATCTATTTGAATACTTTCCACCAGAACCATGACTTGGCTATGTACTGATTCCAATTTTATCAGCACATCAGCTAACACCATTATCTGCTTTAATCACGACTTTTACCAGAAGCATTGGCATCAGTTGGACGCTTCTAGCTGCTAGGCAGAACATACTCAAACCAAATGGCTTACACAATAAGGACAGCCATCGTTTCACACAAGATGATGTCTGGAGGCTAGGTGGTCCACAATTGGCTCAGAGCCTTGATGAGGTAATCACAGATCCAGGTCCACTGATGAGTTTGTCTTTCTGCCTTGCTATCCTCAGCAGGTTGGATGACTTGATCTAGCAAAGGAGAACAGGAGAAAAGGGGGTGCTTCTTCTCATGCATCTGTTTTTATTGGAATAGAAATAAAAACTTCAGGCCGGGCGCAGTGGCTCAAGCCTGTAATCCCAGCACTTTGGGAGGCCGAGACGGGCGGATCACGAGGTCAGGAGATCGAGACCATCCTGGCTAACCCGGTGAAACCCCGTCTCTACTAAAAAATACAAAAAACTAGCTGGGCAAGGTGGCGGGCGCCTGTAGTCCCAGCTACTCGGGAGGCTGAGGCAGGAGAATGGCGTAAACCCGGGAGGCGGAGCTTGCAGTGAGCTGAGATCCAGCCACTGCACTCCAGCCTGGGCGACAGAGCGAGACTCCGTCTCAAAAAAAAAAAAAAAAACAACTTCCTAACGTGATTTTAAGACAAAAATATGCTATATGAGTAATTGTATTACTAATTTTTTTTTTTTTTTTTTCTTGTGAGGCGGAGTCTTCACTCTGTCGCCCAGGCTGGAGTGCAGTGGCACCATCTCGGCTCACTGCAAGCTCCGCCTCCCGGGTTCGCGCCATTCTCCTGCCTCAGCCTCCCGAGTAGCTGGGACTACAGGCGCCCGCCACCGCGCCCGGCTAATTTTTTGTATTTTAGTAGAGACGGGGTTTCACCGTGTTAGCCAGGATGGTCTCGATCTCCTGACCTCGTGATCCGCCCGCCTCGGCCTCCCAAAGTGCAGGGATTACAGGCGTGAGCCACGGCGCCCGGCCACTAATTTTTATTTCTTCTTTTTTTGTCTTTTGAGACAGGGTACCCCTTTGTCACCCAGGTTGGAATGCAATAGAGTGATCTCAGCTCACTGCAGCCTCCACCTCATAGGCTCAAGCAATCCTCCCATCTCAGCCTCCAGAGCAGCTGGGATTACAGGTGTGCGCCACTATGCCCAGCTAATTTTCAAAATTTTTTTTGTAGAAATAGGGTCTTGCTTGTTGCCCAGGCTGGTCTCAAACTCCTGATCTCAAGTTATCCACCCATTTCCACCTCTCAAAGTGTTGGGATTACAGGTGTGAGCTACCTGCCTGGCCTGTTTCTTAGTTTTAATAGTCTTTTTGGTGTATTCTTTGGGATTTTCTATGTACAAAATCATGTTGTATGCAAATGCAGGTGGTTTTACTTCTTCCTTTCCAATTTGGATGACTTCTATATATATTTTTCTTGCCTAATTGTTCTGGCTAGAACTGCCAGTACAAGGTTGAATAAAAGTGACAGTAACAGGCATCTTTGTTTTATTCCTGATCTTAGGAATAAAACTTCAGTCTTTCATCATTAATTATAATAGTGTTAACTGTGAGTTTTTCCTAAGTGCCTTTCATCAGGTTGAGGAATGTCCCTTCTATTCTTAGTTTGTTGAGTGTTTTTATCATGAAAGGGTGTTGGATTTTGTAAAATGCTTTACTGCATCTATTAAGATGATCATATGGTTTTCCCCCTTCATTTCATTAATGTGGCATAGCACATAAATTGATTTTCATAGGCCGAACCACAGTTGCAATCCTGGGATAAATCCCACTCAGTCATGGTGTAAAATCCTTTTTGTGTGCTGCTAGTGTTTTGTTGTTGTTGTTGTTGTTTTGTTTGTTTTTAGAACCTGTGTTCAGTCAAGCTGCTAGTTTTTGTTTACTAACATTTTTTGAAGATTTTTGCACTGTATTCACAGGGGATGATGTTCTGTAGATTTCTTTTCTTGTGATGTCTTTGTCTGGTTTGGGGCAGGGGGCAGGGAACTCACAAATGTCAGCAGGGGAACACCTTCAGATTTGTTTCTGTTGCCCTAAGTCATAGAATAATAAATCACAGCTGGTAAGATCAATATACAATAATTATTTTTTTGGTTTAATTTCTTTTTCTTTTTTCTTTGTTTTGTTTTGTTTTTGGTTTTTTTTTTTTGAGACAGAAATCTCGCTCTGTCACCCAGGCTGGAGTGTAGTGGTATAATCACGGTTCACTGCAGCCTTGACCTGTTCTGCCCTAGCTTCCCAAGTGGCTGGGACTACAGGCACATGCCACCATGCCTGGATACATTTTTTGCTTAATTTCTAGTAGAGATCAGGTCTCACTATGTTGCCCAGGCTGGTCTCAAACTCCTGGGCTCAAGCGAACTTCCCACCTCAGCCTCCCAAAGTGCTGGGATTACAGGCATGAGCCATCTTGCCCAGCCAGTACAAGGATTCTTATTTGAATGTTGGATATGACATCAAATGTCAATTTGGACAGCTTGAAAGACCCTGCAATTAACCACTGCTCAGTTTGAGAAGCTGAACCAACAAAGATAGTTATGTACAAAGGAACATTACATATGAAAAGAGACAAAGTGGCTAAAAAAACAGAGTACTGTTTTTAAAAAGTATCCAAAAGTTTTGAAATGCACCCTTATGGCTACTGAGTCCTTATATGTTCAACTGAAGCAATATTTTCTGTGTGTCCATATCCTGGCATGACTATCAATTTTGGAGAAAAACTAATTTGAAGAGAATTTTTTTTACATTGGAAAGGTGATTAAAGAGTATTTAGCTGGGCTTGGGGGCTCACCCCTATAATCCCAGCACTTTGGGAGGCCGAGGCAGGCGAATCACCTGAGGTCGGGCATTCGAGACCAGCCTGCCCAACATGGTGAAACCCCGTCTCTATTAAAATTACAAAATTTAACCACGCATGGTGGCAGGTACCTGTAATCCCAGCTAGTTGGGAGGCTGAGGCAGGAGAATCACTTGAGCCCGGGAAATGGAGGTTGCAGTGAGCCAAGATTGCACCACTGCACTCCAGCCTAGGTGACAGAGTGATACTCTGTCTCAAAAAAAAAAAAAAAAAAAGTATCTAAAGTGCCAGAAAAAATAATCTGGCGCAATGGCTGTTTGGCAACCCTCCTTCAGAATGTTACCACACATTTCCCAAATATTCTGCTAATGGGAATCTTCCTGGCAACACAGACAATGAGTTTATCTCATGCAATATATATGAACATGGTTGTTGTGGATGACCTGCAAGGCACAGAGGGGATGGAGGTGAAAGAAAAATACTCTCACTAAACATTTCCAGCATCAGAATTTAATGTCCTTTCCATCACTTAAAACATGTTCTGGCCAAGCAAGTGACACCACATGATCAATGAAGGAATCCCAAATACGTGGTTTGTAAAATCAAAACAAGACCTTTAGACCCACCACAGTTGACTCTGATTTGTCCTTTGTGCCCCCTGGACCAATCTGCAGATGCATTTCTACTTTTCCATGATGCCTGAAAGAACCTAAAGACGCTAGTGGGCAGACATGAACTCGGCCACATCTGACAGACACTCCCCAAGAACCATCTTTCCTACTTGGAAGAGCCAACTGTCTCTGCCTCAAGAACAGGCTTCCGTCAGGAAGTCAACCCGTGGGAAACTGACTTTTTTTTTTTTTGAGACAGAGTCTCACTCTTTCGCCCAGTCTAGAGTGCAGAGGTGTGATCTCAGCGCACTGCAACCTCCACCTCCCAGATTCAAGCAATTCTCTTGCCTCAGCCTCCCAAGTAGCTGGGATTACAGGCACGTTCCACTATGCCCAACTAATTTGTATATTTCTATTAGAGGTGAGATTTCACCAGGTTGGCCAGGCAGGTCTTAGGCTCCTGACCTCAGGTGATCTGCCTACCTCAGCCTCCCAAAGTGCTGGGATTACAGGTGTGAGCCCCCATGCCCAGCCTGACACTGACTTCTAATGGTGCTGAAAACTTGTCCCTGTGTGTCCTAGGAACTTTGAACTGTTGCAGCTGCTTGTCTAGTCCAGCCTTGCTAGGAGAAAGAGCTTGTGGCAACCTCATCTCCACAGGTGTGGAGCTTCATGCATGCCCCTGACCTATAAAGAATAATATACTTCTCCTGTCACAAAGATCCCTGTCTTTAAAAGATGTTTCAAGACCAGCACAGTGACCGAGCATGGTGGCTAATGCCTATAATCCCAACACTTTGGGAGGCCAAGGCGGGCAGATCACCTGAGGTCAGGACTTCGAGACCAGCCTGACCAACATGGTGAAACCCTGTCTCAACTAAAAATACAAAAATTAACCAGGCATGGTGGTGGGAACCTGTAATCCCAGCTACTCCAGAGGCTGAAGCAGGAGAATCATTTGAACTCGGGAGGCGGAGGTTGCAGTGAGCTGAGATCACGCCATTGCACTCCAGCCTGGGTGACAGAATAAGACCCTCAAAAAATATATATATTTTTCCATTAAGCATTATTTCATTTATCTATTTGCTTTGTTTCCAGCCTTGGCATGAATTTAAATGCTACCTTGTCAGATACTCATTCTCTCTCCATGTTTATATCTGTTTCTGGACTTTCCTGTGTGCTACTCATCTGTCTGTTCTACCATATAGTAAGGCAAAGACCACCTCACTATTCTTCTATAAAATGTGTCCATCTATTCTCAGACTTATTCTTCCATGTGAGTCTTCAAAACACTTAGTTCAGTTTTCTCTCCCTCTCCCCAAAACCTGTTGGGTATTATTTGAAATGTTATTCTATTCATTTGTTTATTTGTGATGTGGAAATCCCGGACATGAGACAGCTGGAGAAGAGTATCTCAAATTCTGTGTACAAACTAATCTAAGTTCCAAGGTTCACCCCTAAACTATGCATGTGCAGAACATGCCCAAAGACGCATAGCAAAGGCTCTGAGAATGAAACTAAAATGTAAATATAAATCAACATCCAAGTCCCAGACCAACCCCTGAGTGGTGCACGGAGGGACAGACCCAAACAGCAGAGCAAAGTCTTCCAAAACTGAACTGACTGATGTGGGAATCCATAGAACTTGTGGTCTGAATCTCACTGTGTGGGTGGCCTGTTAAAACAAAGAAACAAACGAAAATCAACATTAACCAGCTCAGCGCTGTGGCTCACGCCTGTAATCCCAGCATTTTGGGACACTGAGGTGGGTGGATAGCTTAGGCCCAGGAGTTAGAGACCAGCTTGGGCAACGAAGTGAGACTCCCATCTCTACCAAAAGATAAAAAATAAAAAAAATTAGACAGGAGTGGTGGCTTGCACCTGTGGTCCCAGCTACTCAGGAGGCTGAGGAGGGAGAACTGTTTGTAGCCAAGGAGGCAGAGGTTGCAATGAGCCAAGATCTCGCCACTGCTCTCTAGCTCTGACAACAGAGCTAGACCCTGTGTAAGAAAAAAAAAAGAGGCCGGGCGCAGTGGCTCAAGCCTATAATCCCAGCACTTTGGGAGGCCGAGACGGGCGGATCAGGAGGTCAGGAGATTGAGACCATCCTGGCTAACACGGTAAAATCCCGTCTCTACTAAAAAATACAAAAAACTAGCCGGGCGAGGTGGCGGTGCCTGTAGTCCCAGCTACTTGGGAGGCTGAGGCAGGAGAATGGCGTAAACCCAGGAGGTGGAGCTTGCAGTGAGCTGAGATGCTGAGATCCGGCCACTGCACTCCAGCCCGGGCAGCAGAGCGAGACTCTGTCTCAAAAAAAAAAAAAAAAAAAAAACAAGGAAGAAGAAAAGAAAAGAAAAAGGAAAATCAACACTATCCAGAAGGTATAACAGAACTCAGAGCCTCAGAACAAAATATTCAGAATATAAAGAACCAGGAAAATCTGATCAGTTCTATCAGTTCTCAAGGGGAAAACAATCAACAGATGCCAGCCCCAATGTTGGGATTACCAAAGACTTTAAAGCTGCTATTACAATCATTCTCCAAGGAGAAAAGGTGAACATTCTTGAAATGAATGAAAAGGTAGACATTTAAGAGATGATTAGGTCATGACAGTCTGCCCTCATGAATAGATTAATGTCACTATCATGGGAGTGGGTTCATTATCCCAAGAGTGGGTTTGTTATAAAAGTGAGTTCAGGGCTGGGTGCGGTAGCTTATGCCTGTAATCCCAGCACTTTGGGAGGCTGAGGTCAGCGAGGATCACCTGAGATCAGGAGTTTGAGACCACCCTGGCCAACATGGAGAAACCTCGTCTCTACTAAAAATACAAAATTAACCAGGCGTGATGGTGCACACCTGTAATCCCAGCTACTCAGGAGGCTGAGGCACAAGAATTGCTTGAGCCTGGGAGGCAGAGGTTGCAGTGAGCCGATATCGTACCACAGCATGCCAGCCTGTGACAGGGTGAGACTCTGTCTCAAAAAAAAAAAAAAAAAAAAGAGTTCAACGAGTTCAGCCCTCTCCTGGCTCCTTCCCTCCCTCCCCAACCATACACAAACATGCAACCACAAACTCTCTTGCCCTTCTGCCTTCCACCACAGGATGACAAAGCCAAAAAAGAGAAGGCCTTCACCAGAGGTGGCCCCTCAATCTTGGACTTCCCAGCCTCCAGAACCATGAGCCAAATAAATTTCTTCTTTTGATAAATCATGCAGTCACTGGTATTCTGTTATAGTAATTCAAAACAGACTAAGACAGCCCATATGCTTTCATTTTCCAAAATTGTGTTGACATATTTTGACTCCTGTCATAATTTTTCCCTTCTCTTTAACCCTGTGAGTTTATGGTCCTTTTATTTCTTTACTGTTATTACAGTGGGGATTTGGGAGGGAACAGATAAATGCATATTCAGTCTTTCGTGTTCACTTACACAAGCTCTTCTTTTTTTTTTTTTTTTTGAGACGGAGTCTCGCTCTGTCACCCAGGCTGGAGTGCAGTGGCCGGATCTCAGCTCACTGCAAGCTCCGCCTCCCGGGTTTTTACGCCATTCTCCTGCCTCAGCCTCCCGAGTAGCTGGGACTACAGGCGCCCGCCACCTCGCCCGGCTAGTTTTTTGTATTTTTAGTAGAGACGGGGTTTCACCATGTTAGCCAGGATGGTCTCGATCTCCTGACCTTGTGATCCGCCCGTCTCGGCCTCCCAAAGTGCTGGGATTACAGGCTTGGGCCACCGCGCCCGGCCCACAAGCTCTTCTTTAATCAAGTCTACAACATAAACATAGTTTAGGAAATGAATACTACTTTTTCATGAATGCATATAAGTTTATCTCTGGGGCCAGGTTCTCTGACAGAAAATATAGGTGTTTACCAGTCACGTTCCCAATAATTGTCTCCATGAAAGCCATTGGATTTTTCTGTTCCAAGGGAGACACACTTAAAAGGACTGCCACATGGTTTCCAGTCCGGCTGCCAGAATTGCCAGTGCTACTTGGGCTGTGATGAAACAGAGTTCACACAGTCTGACAGACAAGTGGTTTTACGTGGGGGCTGTGAGAGCTGGGGCAGCCCACTGACAGTGGTAAGCTGGAGATCTGGCAAAAGGGTTGTGGGTTTCTGTATGTCTATGAGTAGCATCCCAGTATTCACACATATAATCAGCACCCAAAAAGGCCTTTTCATTACCTACATTGTAATCACCCCCTTATGGAAGCTCATAAAAATAGTGTTGAAATAGCATTGACTCCCATAGGAAACATTGTCTTTCCTCCTCATCATTTCTACAGCACCTTGATCTTCAGTCCCAAGGGGTCTTTGAAAAGGCAGTCATACTCAATTAAGTGTCTTCCAAACAGAGATAACTCCAGGGTCTCAGGAAGCAGCTGGCCTGTGTTTCACTCTCTTTTGGGTGCTGCAGCAAAGCTAAAGAACACTAGGTGGTGGTTTTTAAAATTTTGGATGGCACAAATGTAAACTGGTAACATGCCCTATACACATCTTAGTTTTAAAAACACTGTCCCTGTTCATCTCAGTCAGCCGACTCTGAGCATTTTTATTTTATTCTGTAATATTATAAAACTGTGATCTTTGATCTCCCCCTGCTGCCTCCCTTCCAACCCCACCCCCAACCACTGCCTCCAAAAAGCACACACACACACACACACACACGCACACGATACTAGCCACCCTTATGCTTATGTGAAAATGCTGGGCTGTGTAAACTGGAACTCCCTTGAAAAGATGGAGGTGTTGTCCCCCTGTAGGGTTGGCCAGATTTAGCAATAAAAATATAGGATGTTGGCCGGGCGGGGCGGCTCACGCCTGTAATCTCAGCACTTTGGGAGGCCGAGGCGGGCAGATCACGAGGTCAGGAGATCGAGACCATCCTGGCTAACACGGTGAAATCCTGTCTCTACTAAAAATACAAAAAATTAGCCGGGTGCGGTGGCGGGCGCCTGTAGTCCCAGCTACTCAGGAGGCTGAGGCGGAGAATGGTGTGAACCCGGGAGGCGGAGCATGCGGGATCACGCCACTGCACTCTGGCCTGGGTGACAGAGCGAGCCTCTGTCTCAAAAAACAAAAACAAAACAAAACAAAACAACAACAACAAAAAAATACAGGATGCCCAATTAAAACTGAATTTCAGATAAACAATGAATAGGCAACCCCACGCACTGAGGATGAACTTCGATTGAGCAGAGTGTTAATCCTCTCTTCGTTGCTAGTGATTGGTTTGGGGGTGGGCTCAGAACACAGTTCTGACCAATTGGAGTAGAGGAGAAATCTTCCAAGGGCTTCTGGGAAAGATTTTCCTCCCTAATTAAAAACAGAGAGAGTGTGTGTTCCTTATGCTTCCTGCCTTCAGTGATCATCACGTGAAGATATGGTGCTGGGAACAGCGGAGATCATCTTGTCACCGGGAAGGGAAAGTCACGAGAAAGTCAGAGAGACTGAGCCAGAACTCTGACATTGTGGAACTTCTGAATTAGGCAGCTCGGGGATTCTCTTTTCCAGGCCTTTTATGGGAAATAATGAATGTCCTCAGTTTGAGTCACTTTTAGTTGGGTGTTCTGTTTGTGCTGCTGAAAGCACCCTCAATGATTTAGCTGAAAGTTTTTGAAGCTCACTCAACAAGTATTAAATTGCTGTGGTTAGTAGACCCAGAACTCGGCTAAAGAAACTTATCTCACTCAAATAAACAAAATTATATTATTAGAAGATCCACTGGTCCAAAAGTGTTGCATGGGTCTGTCTCAACTTCTCACAGTTTAGGAATCACAGAAACCCTCCCACAGACTTTGAGAAGTGGGCAGGAGACATGATGAATTGGCTGTTCTTGCTAACAGTTCTCTGTGTCCTCGCTGTCATTAACAGCTTCAGAGATCTGAACTGGCTTCATGAGGAAGTGCTAGCCAGGCAGGCCAATTCTGTGGGACAGATGGCTGCTGTTTCACAATTGTAGACATTAGAAGGGCAACCTTTAGCCCAGAAGCTGGGGTTGGTGATCCTGAGATATCATTAGCATCTATGGCATCTGTGCTGTCACTTTTGATCACAGTGTGGATAGTACCCACTGTTCATTTGTTTTATTTCTAAACACTCTAAAATGAATGCAATTTATCGAATGTTTAACAGCACAATTCTGACATATGGCAAACTTTTTTTTTTTTTTTTTTTTGAGGAGTTTTTGCTTTGTCGCTCAGGCTGAACAATGGCGCCATATTGGCTCCCTGCAATCTCTGCCTACTGGGTTCAAGTGATTCTCCTGCCTCAGGCTCCCGAGTAGTTAGGATTACAGGCACCCGTCACCATGCCCAGCTAATTTTTGTATTTTTAGTAGAGATGAGGTTTCACCATGTTGGCCAGGCTGGTCTCCAACTCTTGACCTCAGGTGATCCACTCCCCTTGGCCTCCCAAAGTGCTAGGATTACACGTGTGAGCCACTAAGCCCAGCCACAAACATTTTATTTTAAAAAATTTTGCATAGATTATATATATACACAGCATATATAGAATTCACACCAATAAGTCTCCCTTCCCTTCTAGTCTCCCTTTTTCTTCTCTAGAAACAACCATTATTATCAGATTCTTGCATATCCTTCTAGGGTTTTGTATACGTGGACAACCATATAAATATGTATAGCTCCCTTTTTAATACCAATGGTAGAACATAATACGCATTGGCCAAACCTTGGAGATTCCCACACATCATCACTTTTAAAACTATCTCATTCTGTTCAAGGGCTGCCTGGAGTTCTGATGCATGGATGTGCGACAAGGTATTAGCCAATATCCTATTGAGAGACAGTGTGATGGACATGCGTCATGTTTCTTGCCTCACCAGCTCCTTTGGAATGCTTCTAATGTTTTTAGAAAAACTCACTCTTCAGTCTCCTTTGAAGTTCCCCAGATCTGTCCAGTTGCACCCTTGCCAGTCTCCAAATCAGAAGTAGTCCCTAGGAGGAAATGGGCTGTGGGAAGGGCATCCATTTTGCTGGCAAGAGTGCACCACAAGCTATAGCTTTGAGAGCAGTAGGGGCTATAAAGCAAGTTCCTGCTGCAGAAGGGATATTGGTAGCCCCAGCATGAGTTACAGTTGTGGCTACAGTCAAGTTCTTGTCAGCAGTCCAAATTGCGGCTTGGAGTTCTTGGTGGCAGCTCAACATTCCGGGTGTTTTCTTCATCTGGCTATTTCTATGTGTGGTTTGCGGCTTTATTTCTTGAGGTTTAGCATCAAGTCTATGCTTCATCCCTCTCAACACTTGTCTTTATAGCAAGTCACTTTTAGCTCACCAACCAGAGTCACATCTGCCACTTGCAACCAAGAATACAGTCTGAGACAGACATGTCATTTTCCTCCCAATTTGTTATTTTTTTAGGACAAAAAGAACCTTGTCATAATTACCCTTCCATATACACCTTTGTGCCTGTGTGTGGGTAAGTCTGTGGCATAAAAATGCTAAAAACAGAATTGCCACATCTGAAGTACTGGGATATTGGGCCAGGCACGGTGGCTCATGCCTGTAATCCCAGCACTCTGGGAGGCCAAGACGGGGAAATCACCTGAGGTCAGGAGTTCAAGATCACCCTGGTCAACATGGTGAAACCCTGTCTCTACTAAAAATTGAAAAATTTGCCAGGCGTGGTGGTGCCCACCTGTAATCCCAGCTACTTGGGAGGTTGCAGCAGGAAAATTGCTTGAACCTGGGAGGCAGAAGTTGCAGTGATTTGAGATTGTGCCACTGTACTCCAGCCTGGGTGACAGAGCAAGACTCTGCCTCAAAAAAAAAAAAAAAAAAAAAAAAAAATACTGGGATGTTGATGGCTACTGCCAAATTGACCTCAATGCAATTTTACCAATTTGCACTCCTGCCAAAAATGCATTGCCACACCCTGGTCAGCAGTGTATTATCAAAATTTTTTTAACTTTGCCATTCTGAGAGGTGAAAGGAATATCTCATAGTAGTATGCTTTTCACTTGTCTTACTAGGGGATGAAGTCTTTATATACTAAAAGACATTTGTATTTTCTTTTCTGTGAACTGTCTACATTTTTGCCTATTATTTTATTAACTATAGGCCTTTTACTTGCTGATTTGTTGGAATTCTTTATATACTAAAATAATTAGTCTGATGTTTAATTTTTATATAGTGAAATTTAGAAATCACTTATTTTATGACTTCTGAGCTTCAAGCTGAGAAAGGACTTCCTGGCTGGGTGCAGTAGCTCACACCTATAATCCCAGCACTTTGGGAGGCTGAGGCCACTGGATGGCTTGAGCCCAGGAGTTTGAAAGCAGCCTGGGCAACAGAGGGGGAGTCATTTCTACTAAAAATAAAAAATTAGCCAGACATGGTGGCACTTGCTTGTGGTCCCAGCTACTGGGGAGGCTGAGGTGGGAGGATCGCTTGAGCCTAGGAGGTCAAAGCTGCAGTAAGTCATGATCATGCCACTGTACTACAGCTTAGGAGACAAAGTGAGATCCTGTCTCAAAATAAAGGAAGGAAGGAAGGAAGGAAGGAAGGAAAGGAATGGCCAGGATGATGACTCACGCCTGTAATCCCAGCACTTTGTGAGGTGGAGGCAGGCAGATGACCTGAAGTCAGGAATTTGAGACCAGCCTGGGCAACATAGCAAGACCTTGACTCTACAAAAATTAAATAAGTAAATTAGCCAGGTGTAGTGGTGTGCACCTGTAGTTCCCGCTACTTGGGAGGTTGGGGCAGGAGGATCTCTTGAGCCCAGGAGTTTGAGGCTACAGTGAGCTATGTTCTTGCCACTGCACTCCAGCCTGGGCAACAGAGAAAAACCCTGTTTTTTAAAAAAAAAAAAAAAGACACAAGATTTAAATATAAAGACAAAGTGGCATTAAACGTTAGAAAAAACAAGGCCGGTGGTGGTGGCTCACACCTGTAATCCTAGCACTTTGGGAGCCCAAGGCAAGCAGATCACAAGGTCAAGAGTTCAAGACCAGCCTGACCAACATAGAGAAATTCCATCTCTACTAAAAGTACAAAATTAACCTGGCATGGTGGCGCATGCCTGTAATCCCAGTTACTCGGGAGGCTGAGGCAGGAGAATCTCTTGAACCCGGGAGGTGGAGGTTGTGGTGAGCTGAGATTGTGCCATTGCACTCCAGCCTGAGCAACAAGAGAGAAAACTGTCTCAAAAAAAGAAGAAGAAGAAGAGGAGGAGGAGGAGGAGGAGGAAGAAGAAGTAGTTAGAAAAACATACCAGGTAAACAACTAACCAAAGGGAAACATGTTATGTTGATATTCAAAAATAAATCTTATCATCCCCTTTTCCTCTCTACCACAGAATAGAATTGAAAGTTCAGAAAGCAACCTTTTTGTGTATGGTCTACTGATTTTCAGTGAGGGTGCCAAGAAAGACTATTGAATGGGGAAAAATCGTCCCTTCAACAAATGGTTTTGGGACTGCCTTATACATGCTGGCCAAAAAATGAAGTTAGGTCACTACCTCACACCATATACAAAAATTAATTCAAAATAGACCACAGGCAAGTGGATGGCTTGAATGCAGAAGTTCAAGACCAGCGTAGGCAACATGGTGAACTATCTCCAAAAAATTTAAAAATTAGCCAGGCGTGGTGGCATGCACTTGTGGTCCCAGCTACTCAGGAAGCTAAGGTGGGAAGATCACCTGAGCCCAGGAGGTTGAGGCTGCAGTGAGCCATGATCACATCACTGCACCCCAGCCTGAGCAACAGAGTGAAACGCTGTCTCAAAAAAAAAAAAAAAAAAAGGTCAGGCCCGGTGGCTCACGCCTGTAATCCCAGAACTTCGGGAGGCCGAGGCAGGAGGATCACAAGTTCAGGAGATTGAGACCAGCCTGATCAACATGGTGAAACCCCGTCTCTATTGAAAATACAAAAATTAGCTGGGCGTGGTGGCACATGCCTGTAGTCCCAGCTACTCAGGAGCTGAGGCAGGAGAATTGCTTAAACCCATGAGGTGGAGGTTGCAGTGAGCTGAGATCATGCCAGTGCACTCCAGCCTGGGTGACAGAGTGAGACTCCACCTCAAAAAAACAAAAAAACAAACCAAAAAAAAAAAAAACAGTAAGAGAAATTGTGTGCCCAGGGAGAGAAGGTATATGGGAACTCCCTGTACTCTCCTATCAATTAAAAAAAAAAACCAAAAAACTAAAACTGCTCTAAAAATAAAAATAAAATACAAGAAAGAAAACCCCGGCCGGGCGCGGTGGCTCAAGCCTGTAATCCCAGCACTTTGGGAGGCCGAGACGGGCGGATCACGAGGTCAGGAGATCGAGACCATCCTGGCTAACACGGTGAAACCCCGTCTCTACTAAGAAATACAAAAAATAGCCGGGCGAGGTGGCAGCGCCTGTAGTCCCAGCTACTCGGGAGGCTGAGGCCGGAGAATGGTGTGAACCCAGGAGGCGGAGCTTGCAGTGAGCTGAGATCCGGCCACTGCACTCTAGCCTGGGCGACAGAGCCAGACTCCGTCTCAAAAAAAAAAAAAAAAAAAAAAAAAAAAAGG
>NC_037681.1:47565493-47574375 GCF_003255815.1 Theropithecus gelada
CAAAAAAAAAAAAAAAAAAAAGAAAGAAAACCCCTGCAATGAGAACAACTTCATACCTACTAAAATTAAAAAAAAAAAAAAAAAAAAAAAAGATGGACACTAACAAGAGTTGACAAGAATTTGGAGAAATAGAAACTTTTTTTTGAGACAGAGTCTCGTTTTTTCGCCCAGGCTGGAGTGCAGTGGCGGGATCTCCGCTCACTGCAATCTCCGCCTCCCGGGTTCACACCATTCTCTTGCCTCAGACTCCCGAGTTGCTGGGACTACAAGCACCCGCCACCACGCCCAGCTAATTTTTTGTATTTTTAGTAGAGACAGAGTTTCACCATGTTAGCCAGGATGGTCTCGATCTCCCGACCTCGTGTTCCACCCACCTTGGCCTCCCAAAGGAAATAGGAACACTTGTAAGTTTGCTGCTGGGAATATAAAGTTTGCAACCACTCTGGAAAACAGTCTGCTAATTCCTTAAAAGGCTAAATGTAATTACCATATATCCCAGCAATTCCACTCCTAGGTATATAACTAAAAGAAATGAAAACATGTCCACACAAAAACTGGTACATGAATGTTCATTGTGGCATTATTCGTAACAGCCAAAAATGGAAACAATCCAAATGTCCATGAACTGATGAATAGATAAACAAAATGTAGTACATCCATGAATGGAAAATTATCAGTCAGACGCAGTGGCTCACGCCTGTAATTCCAGCACTTTGGGAGGCCAAGGCAGGTGGATCATGAGGTCAAGGGATTGAGATCATCCTGGCCAACATGGTGAAACCCTGTCCCTACTAAAAATACAAAAATTAGCCGGGCGTGGTGGCACATGCCTGTAATCCCAGCTACTCAGGAGGCTGAGACAGGAGAATCACTTGAACTTGAGAGGCAGAGGTTGCAGTGAGCCGAGATCACGCCACTACACTCCAGCCTGGGTGACAGAGTGAGAATCCATCTCAAAAAGAAGAAAACAGAAAAAAGAAAATTATCAAAATGTAGTACACCTTTTTTTTTTTTTTTTTTTTTTTGAGATGGAGTCTTGCTCTTGTTGCCCAGGCTGGAGTGTGGTGGCATGCTCTCGGCTCACTGCAACCTCCACCTCCCAGGTTCAAGTGATTCTCCTGCCCCAGCCTCCCAAGTAGCTGGGATTACAGGCGACCACCACGACCCCTGGCTAATTTTTTGTATTTTTAGTAGAGACAGCGTTTCACCATGTTGGTCAGGCTGGTCTTGAACTCCTGACTTCAGGTGATCCACCCACCTCGGCCTCCCAAAGTGCTGGGATTACAGGCGTGAGCCACCACACCCGGCCCAAAATGTAGTACATCTACATTGTAAAGGAATGAAGTCCTGATGTATGCTACAACATGGATAAACCTTGAAAACATTATGGTAAGTGAAGAAGTCAGGCACAAAAGGCCACATATTTTATGATTCCATTTACATAAAATGTTCAGAATAGAAATCCCTAGCATCAGAAAGTACAGTCCCACACCCACAGTGTCACTGGAGGCCACGTAGGAAGCACTCTTCCCCAGCCAGGGTGTGTCAGCAGAGACTAGTGGGGAGCCTGAACTTAACACCTCTGCCCAAACGTAATGAGGTGCTCTTCCCAGGGTGTTAACGGGGGCTCTGTGGGGAACCTGGCCTTCTGCTCCCACCTCATAACAAGGTGATTAGAATACCTGTACAATCAGCAAACCCAGATTTGAGAAAAAAACACAACTGATTCTTGGCAACACGGTAGGAGAGTCATGTGTGTGCGATTGCTTCAGAGTAGCCACTAGCTGTGGGATTTCAGTGGGCTTTGCCCACTAGTCAGTATGTTTTGCAGAGTAAATGGAAAGCTTCTTTCAATCTGTCAAGGTGATTAAACCAGGTTGGTTAGGATCACTACTGCATTTCTACGTGCAAATAATGCAAGTTAATTGAGCCTTAATAATCCAAGCCTGCTTGCCACTTTGAAATAACAGTGCCTATGCAAAGACAGAGGGGAGCTCACTATAAGCACCATCCATACTTTGGATATTGGGGACCCCTTGTGGACAATTCAGACAGAGCGAGGGCTCTCTGAGATTGCCTGTCAAAACCAAGTAACAAAAATTCACACATAAAAAATTGAATGGAAAGCCACACAGATGTGGCACTCACGTCGTCCAGGAAAAGCAGTTTCTCTGCTTTTGTCATGCAAGACAATCAGATTAGTCTGTAAGTTTAATACAATCCTAATAAAATCTTAATAGGGTTTTAAAATTAGAATTGGAGAATTCTGATTCTCTTTTGGAAGAGAAATGTTCAATAACAGCCAAAAAAAAAAAAATCTTTAAAAAGATTATGAGTGGGAATTTTCCCTGCCATATATGAAAATGTAGATCTAAATATACAGAAAGTTTATAAATATAACTCGATTTTGCAATATAAATGTAGCTTATGATAGTGGTGGCATTTAAGGCCTTGAAGGAAAACTGGCTTTTTCAATAAATTGTGTGAGATAATTGGCTATCCACGGAAGGGGAAAAAAACATTAGATTGAATCTTATACCCCATCACATCAAACACAGGTGGTAAAATGATTAAACATTTAAAGACAAAAGTTTAAATATTAAATATTTTAGTAATATTGGGGTGGCAAACGCCTTCCTCAACAAAATACAAAACCCAGGAGCTGGGTTGGGCACGGTGGCTGGGCCAGGCACAGTGGCTTACGCCTGTAATCCCAGCACTTTGGGAGGCCGAGGTGGGTGGATCACGAGGTCAGGAGATGGAGACCAGCCTGACCAACATGGTGAAATCTTGTCTCTACTAAAAATACAAAAATTAGCCAGGCATGGTGGTGCATGCCTGTAATCCCAGCCACTCCAGACGCTGAGGCAGGAGAATCACTTGAACCCGGAAGGCAGAGGTTGCAGTGAGCCGAGATCGCTCCACTGCACTACAGCCTGGGCAACAGGGCAAGTCTCCATCTCAAAAACAAACAAACAACAGGAGCTATAAAAGACTGAGAGATTTGCGTTCATAAAATTTAAAAGTTACGTTAAAAGAAATACTAAAATAAGCAAATTTAAAGGAAAAGGGAGTGAGGGGAAAAAACTGTTGCACAAAATTACTATTCAAACATACACAGAGTTCTGACAATGTTTTAAATTGATGAAGGATGTGATCAGGAAGTTCACAGAAAAATCTAAATCAAAAAAGAAGAAAAAGGAAGAGGAGAAAAAAAGAGAAAAAGAGTGAAAGGTGCTCAAACTCAATACTAATCAAACAAAGCACATTAAATGAGATTTTCTTTTTTGCCCATCAGATTATTCAACATTTAAGATAGTCCATCTAAAGCTACAGTTTTTGCTATGTGATGCTCTAGCTGTAGTACATTTTTTTTTTTTTTTTTTTTTGAGACGGAGTTTCTCTCTTTTTACCCAGGCTGGAGTGCAATGGTACAATCTCGGCTCACCGCAACCTCCGCCTCCCGGGTTCAAGCGATTCTCCTGCCTCAGCCTCCTGAGTAGCTGGGATTACAGGCACATGCCACCGCGCCTGGCTAATTTTGTATTTTTAGTAGAGACGGGGTTTCTCCATGTTGGTCAGGCTGGTCTTGAACTCCCGACCTTAGGTGATCCACCTACCTTGGCCTCCCAAAGTACTGGGATTACAGGCTGCTGCAGTACATTTTTAAAGGATTTATAATTTCCAGTGTGATTTTCTCTTTAATGCAGATGTTATTTAGGAGTATTTTTTTTTTTTTTTTTTTTTTGAGATGGAGTCTCGCTCTGTCGCCCGGGCTGGAGTGCAGTGGCCGGATCTCAGCTCACTGCAAGCTCCGCCTCCCGGGTTCCCGCCATTCTCCTGCCTCAGCCTCCCAAGTAGCTGGGACTACAGGCGCCCACCACCTCGCCCGGCTAATTTTTTTTATTTTTTATTTTTTAGTAGAGACGGGGTTTCACCGTGTTAGCCAGGATGGTCTCGATCTCCTGACCTCGTGATCCGCCCGTCTCGGCCTCCCAAAGTGCTGGGATTACAGGCTTGAGCCACCGCGCCCGGCCTATTTAGGAGTATTTTTAAACTTCCAGATGTATAGGGCTTTAAGAAATACTTTGGCCGGGTGCGATGGCTCACACCTGTAATCCTGGCACGTTGGGAGGCCAAGGCGGGCAGATTGTTTGAGCCTAGGAGTCTGAGACCAGCCTGGGCAACATGGTAAGATAAGACCCGCATCTCTGCAAAGAAAATTCAAAAGAATTGGCCAAGAGTGGTGGTGTGCACCTGTAGTCCCAGGTACTCAGGAGGCTGAGGTATGAGGATCACTAGAGCCCAGGAGGTTGAGGCTGCAGTGAGTGATGATTGCACCATTGCACTCCAGTCTGGGCAACACAGTGAGACCCCGTCTCAAGAAAAAAGGAAAGATGGAAGGAAGGAAAGAAGGAAGGAAGGAAGGGAGGGAGGGAGGGAAGGATTTTAGTATTAGTAATACAGGAATTGTTCCTGTATTATTAATACTAAAATTTTATCCTTTATAAATTGTATAAAAAGGCATAGAAATTCTGTGATAGCCATGTCTAAATCAAAAAGATTTTTTTTTTTAAAAAAAGCATAGAGAGATAAGAGATCAGGCCCCTCTAACCCCTGTCTCCCTTCCTGTTGGCCCCTCTCTCAGCCAGCCATCATTGTTAGTTTCTTCCATAGTACTCTAGAGATAGTTTATGCATATGCAAACAAGTACTGACATATTCTTTTGCTCATCATTTTTACTAGAAATGGTGGCATATTACATGTTATTCTGCATCTTGCTTTTTCTCCTTAATAATATATTGAAAATAGACAGCAATGCCAATGATCATCGTATGATATCAATAGATTAAAAATATTTACCATGAGATACACGCATTTAATACATACACATTTGTAATGTTTAAAGTGAACCTCTAGGCTGGGCGCAGTGACTCATGCCTATAATCCCAGCACTTTGGGAGGCCGAGGTAGGTGGATCACCTGAGGTCAGGAGTTCGAGACCAGCCTGGACAACGTGGTGAAACTCCGTCTGTACGAAAAACACAAAAATTAGCCTGGCATGGTGGCAGGTGCCTGTAATCCCAGCTACTCGGGAGGCTGAGGCCGAAGAATTGCTTGAACCCGGGAGGCAGAGGTTGCAGTAAACAGAGGTCGCGCCACTGCACTCCAGCCTGGGTGACAAGAGCGAAACTCTGTCTCAAAGAGAAAATAAATAAATAAATAAAGTGAACCGCTATGATGTCCACTACAATAGTGCTGGTACTTTTAAAGCAAATCCCTGACCACAACATCAACCCTCTTCCCTCAAGGAGCCACTATCCTGACCTTGGGGTTAATCATTGCCTTGCCTTTTTTCATGGTTTTACCACCTTCCTATGGGGCCAAGAATAATAGAGCTTAATTTTTTCCATGTTGAACTTTAACGAAGAGAATCAGTGTTTCCTTCTGTGACTTGCTCTCTTTTGATCAACATTGTTCTGTCAATGTGTGTGGTTGTGGTTAATTTGTTTGCCATTGCTACATAGCACCCCTGTAAGCACGTAATACTACATTGTATGGACTTTTGGGTTGTCTCCAGCTTGGGGTTGTTTTTGTTTTGTTTCTTTTTTCCTTTTTTTTTTTTTTTTTTTGGCAGAGTCTTGCTCTGTTGCTCAGCCTGGAGTGCAGTGGCGCGATCTCAGCTCACGCTGGGATCACAGACGTGCACCACCACCACGTATGGTTAATTTTTGTTGTTGTTGTAGTAGAAATGGGGTTTCTTCATGTTGGCCAGGCTGGTCTGGAACTCCTGAGCTCAAGTGATCTGCCCACCTTAGCCTCTCAAAGTGCTAGGATTACAGACGTGAGTTATGATGCTTGGCCTGAGGTTAACATGTTATTATGATAGTTCTTGTATGTCTCCTGGTTTAGGGTGACAGTTCCCAAAGTGTGGTCCACGAAACCCTAGGAGTCCTTGAGATCTTATCAGGGGGTCGCTAAAGTTAACACAGTTTTCTTTTTTTTTTTTTTTTTTTGAGACGGAGTCTCGCTCTGTCACCCAGGCTGGAGTGCAGTGGCCAGATCTCAGCTCACTGCAAGCTCCGCCTCCCGGGTTTACGCCATTCTCCTGCCTCAGCCTCCCGAGTAGCCGGGACTACAGGCACCCGCCACCTCGCCCGGCTAGTTTTTTGTATTTTTTAGTAGAGACGGGGTTTCACTGTGTTAGCCAGGATGGTCTCGATCTCCTGACCTCGTGATCGGCCCATCTCGGCCTCCCAAAGTGCTGGGATTACAGGCTTGAGCCACCGCGCCCGGCAACACAGTTTTCTTATACAATAATACTAAAATGTAATTTGCCATTTTCATTCTATGGATATTTGCACTGATATTAGAAAAGCAATCTGGGTAAAACTGCAGCCGTCTTAGCATGAATCAAGTCAGTGGCTCCAAACTGTACCTTGTTTGTAACTGATGTGAGTTCTTCACATCATGTTATGGGTTGTTCCCTGGCTAACTACCTCCCCATGTAGTCCTGGCTGAGGTGAGAGGATTGCTTGAGTTGAGCCTGGGAGACAGAAGTTGTGGTGAGCCAAGATGGTACCACTGCACTACAGCCTAGGCGACAGAGCAAGGCCCTGTCTCAAAAAAGAGAAAAAAACATATGCAGTTCATGTGTGCGTTGGATCATGATGTAAAATGTATTTCTTACTGTGGGTCTCAGTCAAAAAAGTTTTCAAGCCACTGCTCCAGAAAGATTCTAGAATGATATAGTACCATTGCCACCAACTTAATGCCTCACTGTACTAGGGACTGATGTCCCAGAAAACACTCTGTGAACACAGATAACAATATCCTATCCAAAAGGACATTGTTTTCATGATAACACAAATACAACTTGGTAGGCTACTGGGAGTCATAGACCCTCATTTTAGCTCTGCCTCAAGCACTTACCAGTCAAGCAATCCAGTTACTTTATATATTAAAAATGCAGATGATATGGGAAGTATTTCTTTCCCAAGAAATATTAGGTAGTATATGAAAAGTGCTTTAAAAACTACAAAGAATAATTATTACAATAACTGATATTTAAGGAATGCATATATATGTACATATATGCATGCAACATAGTTTTGAGTCCTTAACCCTGTGAATTTCACATTTAACAGACGAAGAAACTGAAGCTTAAGGTTAAATGGATGTACCAGTATTTGAACCCAAGCCTTAGACTACACCCTCATAACCATCAAACAGTACTTTTTAAATGCTGCACTGCACGCAGAAAAAGGTTTACTATGTTAGAAATGAAAGAGCATCTGTGCTCTCTGTTACAAGGTTTGAAAGTTATACAGAGAATTGGACCTTTTTGCCACACTTAAATTATCGTAACTCCTGAAAATTTTTAATCCTGTGGCATTCTTAGTTCCTCTTCTATGCAAATATAGTTAAAATAAGAATTTCAGATTGACACCTCGTAGAGTCCTGGGGTGGCACAGCAGTTTCTTTAGCTGTATAAAAGGTGAAGCCTGGCTAGGCGCAGTGGCTCACACCTGTAACCCCAGCACTTTGGGAGGCCAAGGCAGGTGGACCACGAGGTCGAGTTCAAGACCAGCCTGGCCAAGATGGTGAAACCCTGTCCCTACCAAAAATACAAAAAATTAGTCAGGCATGGTGGTGGGCGCCTGTAATCCCAGCTACTCGGGAGGCTGAGGCAGAGAATTACTTGAACCCAGGAGGCGGAGGTTACAGTGAGCTGAGATTGCCTCACTGCACTCCAGCCTAAGCAACAGAGTACCTCTTGTGGGGAAAAGAAAGAGATCAGCCTGTTACTGTGTCTATATAGAAAGAAGTAGACATAAGAGACTCCATTTTGTTCTGTATTTGAGATACTGTTAATCTGTGACCCTACCCCCAACCTTGTCCTTGCAAGAGACATGTGCTGTGGTAACTCAAGGTTTAATGGATTTTGGGCGTGCAGGGTGTGTCTTTATTCCTAGAAAAGCTAGGTATTGTCCAAGGTTTATCCCCATGTGATAGGATGAAACAATGCTGCTAAAAGGTTTATCTCAAGGCACAGGATTTTCCTTTAAACTTATTCATGTCACAGAGATCCTTGTTCTTATGTCTTACTGCTGATTTCCTCCCTAAAAAGGATCCTATTGCCCTGCCACTCCCTTATCTTTAAGATGGTAAAGATAATTATCTATAAATACTAAGGGAACTCAGAGACCGGTGCCGGCGTGGGTCCTCTGTAAGTTGAGCGCCGGTCCCCTGGGCCCCCGCTTTTCTTTCTCTATACTTTGTCTCTGTGTCTTATTTCTTTTCTCAAGTCTCTCGTTCCACCTAACGAGAAACACCCACAGGTGTGGAGGGGCAGGCCACCCCTTCAAACTCTGTCTCAAAAACAAAAAAAAAAGCTGAGGCCCTTGCATGTAGCAGGTGATTGATACATATACTGAACAAAGAGGGCCCCCTTTGGCAGATTGGTAGGATAAGGTAGTTAATAAGGAACAGTGCCCTTGGGTCCCAGGGGGAGTGACTACGGAGAATAGGGCAGACCTCGGGGCAGAGTCAACCTGGCACGTTCGGGGACTGTCCTCACTTCTACTGGAAGGATGGACAATTCTTGGAGGACTTAGAGAGAGTGCAGTTCTGGGGCCGGGCGTGGTGGCTCAAGCCTGTAATCCCAGCACTTTGGGAGGCCAAGACGGGCTGATCACAAGGTCAGGAGATCGAGACCATCCTGGCTAACACAGTGAAACCCCGTCTCTACTAAAAAATGCAAAAAAACTAGCCGGGCGGGTTGGCGGGCGCCTGTAGTCCCAGCTACTCGGGAGGCTGAGGCAGGAGAATGGCGTAAACCCGGGAGGCGGAGCTTGCAGTGAGCTGAGATCCGGCCACTG
>NC_037681.1:47574726-47646066 GCF_003255815.1 Theropithecus gelada
CTCGATCTCCTGACCTCGTGATCCGCCCGTCTCGGCCTCCCAAAGTGCTGGGATTACAGGCTTGAGCCACCGCGCCCGGCCCATATCTTCTTACATAGACTCACTTCCACCCTACCTAATTCAGCTAATGAAACCCTGGGGATCGTTCTCCCCAGCTCTCCCTGGAATACCACTCAGGCACGTCTGAAATATGGTAGATTCAGTGGACACACCTTTGGCCTGTCAAAGTACTTTCCCAGACAGAAAATAGATCATGACCAGATACCTAAAGTTCATACTGGAAGGAATGTTTATGTTCAAGATCAGAGCCTTGTGGAATGGAAAAAAAAAAAAAAAATCCAGGGCAGCAGGTTTAAGACCCATTAGGAGCCATTATTGTCATCATGAATATAAATGAGGCCTAGGCAGGTTAGGAGTGGCTAGGGTCTGGGCTCTGGCACAACCGGGCCCTGTTCTTCCACAGGGCTGGCCAGGGCAGAAGTGAAAGGGGCTGGGGCGTGACCGAGTGAGCTGGGGTAGAGGTAGAAAAAGGGACACAGAACATCCCAGGCCCGAGCTGCATGGAATGTGAGAGAACAGCTGGAATGTGCTCTAGAAGCCCCGGGAGGCCTCAGTTGAGGCTGAACTCAGATATGCCTGGGACCCGGTCTCTGTGAAGAGACCCCGGAAAGCTTGTGCAGAGCTGATGTGGGCAGCTGCACAGGGCCAGCCAGGGGCAGAGGTCAGGTGTGGGAGGGTGTGAGCACAGTGTTCTTCACAAGACCATAAAAGTCCAGCTAGAATGTTCCGTTTCTAAAATCAGATGGGAACATTCTTCCTCCAGTTTCAAAAGTAAAAATCTGAGAGCAAAAGGTTCTGGCAAAGGGAAACTGGGGCCGGAGAAGGGAGTGACTAAGTAAGCCCCAGGGGATGAGAAGCCTTAGGAGAGGGTGTGTATCTTCCACCCTGGTGAGCACAGTGCTGTCCCCTGCAGACACGGGGACAGCAGAGACTTGAAGCCGCAGCCCCCCTCCTGAGCACAGGAAGGTGACCTGTACATAGGATGGGACTCCTTATCCTCACCGGGGGATGCAGTGGGGTGGACAAGAGCAGGTGGAGACAGTACAGGAGCCCAAATTCTAGGTCCAATGGTAGTTTTTATTCCCCAGGAATAGATATGTGGGGAAGAAACTCCAAAAGGAAACGGAGCACAGATGACAGAAATGACACCACGGCAGCCTGGCTCAGGAGTCGGGTAGATAGACGGCTGCTCCACAGTGGACCCGGTCATGGCCCTGGTTTCTTGGATCCACATTTGCCCTGTCTCTAAGTGTCCATCTCAGAGGTGGAGGACGGATAAAGTGAGGCAGAAAACTTGCTTGCTCTACACAAAGGAGACAAATGGACCTTCTATTCCCAGAGGCCCAGGGACACCAAAACCTCCCTCTTCAGAATGGAGGTAGACAGATAAAAATGAGAGGGGCTTGAGTGTCACAGACAATCTGAAAGTAATAACGGGCTCACTGTGGCTGGCAGAACTGGTACTGAGATGTGGACTGACTACAAGGGAAGCAGCTTTCAGTTTTATGGTGGAGAGTCAGTCCTAAATCGGGCCCTGGGGCAGTTATAACCAGAGTGCTGTTTCTGGCCATTTACTTCAAAGGACTCTGGCTATGTTGAATCAGAAGTCATTATCTTTTTTCCAGAGGATGCACTTCTATCCCTATTTCTGGCATGATCCTGCTCCCTACGAGCCTCATCCTTTAAAAAAAGATTGGCAAGCGAGAGAGAAACGGTGCCTCACAGCTCGAGATGTGACAGCTTCTCCTGCAGGGAAGAACAAGGTCCTTTGGTACGAGCTAGATCATCCAGACCTGTCCCTGCAGAACACATCAAGACTCATCCCTGTACTACAGGGTGGCCTCTGGCTATGGCCTGGCACAGTGAGGACAGAGGCAGGGTCCTGAGTCAACATCACAGGGAGGTCTCCTGGAGGATGCAGGTGGAGCTGCTCCCCTGATAAGCTGTGTCATCCAGGGCCATGGGCTCCTTGTCTCTGCTGTCCCCCAGCACACCATTCCTCGGCTTCTCGGGAAACACGCCGGTGTCCACGAGGTGGTCCTACAAACACAAAGCCAAAGGGGTGGAACTGGTGAAGATGGACGACAGGTGGTGACAGGATTCACACAGAAAACGTACCCGCTAGAAGGCAGCCCAGCAAGGCTGGGTGTGGGAGGGAGAATGGGGGGAAAAGAGGGAGAGCACAGCACAGTGGGGAGCGCAGGGTGGGCTGGGGAGGGGAGCTGACCAGCCCAGGCCGGGGCTGAGCTCCCCTGAGCCCTGAGATCCTTCTGCCCCACCAAGGGAGTGCAGCCCTGTGGGTAGAACCTGAGACAGCTGTGTGGGGACAGCCTAGGCTTAGCTGATCCTGAGAGGGGCACCGGGGGCAGGAGCAGAGAAAAGGGGTAGAAGGGGTAGAAGAGTCAGTGGCATCTGCAGAGGGATGGGAGGGGTCACTTGGACATTAGGTGCTACCTGGCCGTAGCTCCTGCAGTGGAGCCGCTTCTGCCAGGACAAGGGCAAGAGGGCCAGGAGCTTCGGCAACACCGGGTAAATGGTCGCAGGGTTCAGGGACCGGCCTCGCATTCTCCCTGAAGGGAAACGTGCTTCTGAGTCTCTGCGTGGAACCATCCACAGCAGCGGGCCTCATGTCCTCCCTTGGCCCCCAGATACCCCAGCCCCCACCCACATCCTACATCCCAGTGGAAAAGCCTGACAGCTACTGACACCCAAAAGCTCAGAGGGCAGGAACCTTTCTCCCTAGACGGTAGAGTCCCTTAGGGCCCTCTGTTAACCCCTCGGTGCTCGTCTGCACCGTGATCCCACACCCTCACCAGTGAGTAGACTGACAATCAGGCCCACCACAATGACTGTGGTGGAGTTGTGAGCGCTGTACCATAAGTAGGACAAGGAATAGAACCGCCGCAGCCCTGTAGGCCTGGGAAGAGCAGAGGGGAAGACAATTAGCAATTCATTGGCAGGGCATTCCTTGGGCACCAGTTTCTCCTTGCCCGCATGGTCCCAGAGTCTTGGGACCCAATACCCAACATTTCCCTGGAGCCTCTGGTGACCCATCCCTTAGCAAGACCCCTGTGAAAGCCCTCAAACTCAAAGGAGGGCTTTGAGAAAACAAGGGGAAAGACAGCAAGCCCTGCCTTACTTGGAGACGGTAGTCAAGGGCATCAGTGTGGTCGCAGTGGCAATGGTTAGATTGGTGGGCAGGGAGAAGTTGGACCCATTAGTGGAAGAGGGTGGCATGCTGGAGCCCATGCTGGTCACGATGCTCCCAATGCCAATCCAGAAGGCCATGACAAGTCCAGACAACAGGCCCACGATAGCACCCTGCCGAGACACGGTGCACGCCTGTCACAAGGCCAGCCCTGCCAGCCCTCACAGCAGTCCTCAGGTCTCCTGGTGAGAGCCCTGCCAACCCACAGGCCCATCCCGCTACACATGACTGTGGGTCCAGATGCATCACTCACAGGAGGGTTGGCACACGGAAAGAACATTCCAAGGCAAAAGAGTCCCAGCAGCGGTCCCCCAACCATGCCAAAGATGCTGATTGCTGCCTAGGAGGACCGGGCAAGAAGAAAATAAAAAAGAACACAGACTCAGAAATGCCCAGACTCACCATAGAGCACAGCCACCCGCCATGGCCTTGGAGCCCCACTCATCAGATCTATCTCTTCTATGGGAACAATCAGAACTCCAGAGGTTGCCAGGCAGTGGCTCACGCCTATCATTCCAGCAGTTTGGGAGGCCGAGGCGGGAGGATCACCTAAGGTCAGGAGTTCGAGACTAGCCTGGCCAACATGGTAAAACCCCATCTCTACTAAAAATACAAAAATCATCCAGACATGCTGGCACATGCCTATAGTCCCTCAGCTACTTGGGAGGCTGAGACAGGAGAATCGCTTGAACCCAGGAGGCGGAGGTTGCAGTCAGCCGAGATCGCACCACTGCACTCCAGCCTGAGCAACAGAATGAGACTCCATCTCAAAAAAAAAAAAAGACTCTAGAGGGCAGGAAAGGCTGATGGGGGGCTGATGGAGAGGGATGTGTTTTGGGTTCTCCTCCGAGGCTCTCTCTTGGCCTACAATATCCCAGGAATGACCCTGGGTCCTCTGGCTGCTTGGAAGTCTGTTCACAGTAAAGATGGTCCATCAAAGGAGAATCTCTTACACCTGGCCCCCGGTCATTCCCCTCAATATAGCTGCCCTTCTCAACTTCCTGTTTCAATCAATCCCTTCTCTCCCTTAAAATCGCTTCCTACCCTCTACAGTTATTACCTGCAGCACAGGTCCCATCTGGGAGGAAATATAGGCCATTCCTAGACAAAGTAGCCCATAGCCAAAGGCTGGGGGTAAAGGAGAGGAGAGGAAACAAGAAGGTGTGAGTTAACACAAGCAATGGGATAAAGCAAGGCTCCCTGCGCAGCCAAACTACCATCTCTGTCTCCTTTGACACAAAAGGCATATTACATCATGCTGCAGCTTCCTCCCACCAAGTCCTCACTCCTATGTGACTCAGAGACCTCCCTAGGACATGCCCTGAGATGTAAACAACCATGCATGCAGGAAAGGTTGTGTGCCTCGTTAGGCAAGTGCTGAGCCCCGAATAAAGTGGGTGTTTTACAGCAGACTGATGACAGTGGTCAGGGTGTAGCTTAGGAAGACCCAGACTGGGCCGGGCGCGGTGGCTCAAGCCTGTAATTCCAGCACTTTGGGAGGCCGAGACGGGCGGATCATGAGGTCAGGAGATCAAGACCATCCTGGCTAAAACGGTGAAACCCCGTCTCTACTAAAAAATACAAAAAACTAGCCGGGCGCGGTGGCGGGCGCCTGTAGTCCCAGCTACTCGGGAGGCTGAGGCAGGAGAATGGCGTAAACCCGGGAGGCGGAGCTTGCAGTGAGCTGAGATCCGGCCACTGCACTCCAGCCTGGGCGACAGAGCGAGACTCCGTCTCAAAAAAAAAAAAGAAAGACCCAGACTGAAGAGATGAGGAAGCATAACCCCACCGAGGCCTCTGGAAAGCATGATGGCCCGGGCTTCAGAGAACTCAGGGAACCAAGGTCGAATCAGGTCTTCCATCGTAACAGTTGCCAATGAATTAAAAGCAGAGGATATAGTGCTGAAAAAGAAGAGGATGAGAAGTTGAGCGAGGCAAAATTGTCAGCTCTGTGGGACTCTGTGGAGGAAATGGTATCCTAAAGGGGAGATGACAGGTACCACCAAGAAACCTCCTCATAGTTGGACTTGACACCACCTCAGAGCGGGCCTGGAAGGCAAGGACACAGTCCTTTTTTGAATGTGGATATGGGTTTCATTTGAGCAGATCAATTTCTGGTACCATAAAAGAACTCTTAACCAAAACAGGGGTATCTCTTGAGAGAAAATGTGCTCTGGCCTACAAAGATGAGCTATCCCTTGTCATCCACACAGATGGGACAGACACAGTGAGACTCACTGTGACTGGGACTCCCCGCCCGCCACCACCCTGCTCCACCCATCACCTTGTATCCAACAGGGGTCAGGTGCACCAGGTCTGAGGGAAATGGTCAAAGGGGGTACCTGAGGGAGCCGCTGAAGAGGCAGGCAATGAAGAGCCCTGGCAGGCCCGGCAGGCCTTTCAGGATATCCATCACAAAGTACAGGACAAACTGCAAGCAGAGCGGAGGTGCAGAGCAGTCCTCAGAGAGGGGCCTTCCCAGGGCCGGCTCTGCAGAGAAGCTCCCTTTGCATGTGCCCCAGCGAGTCTATTGAGACTGGGTGCGTTAGAAGGGAAGCCAGGGCCTGGGGCATCTCTGCTGACCCAAGTGTCTACACATTAAGTGGAGAGAAAATGGGCTCTGCAGAGGGAATGACACGATTCGCCCGCAGCTCTGTTTCTGGCTACCAGTGTAACTTCTGCTTACTGACTACCTCATTGAGTCTGTTTTCTCCTCTGTGAAATGAGGCTGTTAGAGGTTAGGTGAGACCAGGTATGTGACAGCTCCCAGCAGAGCACATGGAGCCCAGTGGGGAGTCAGTAAGGGTAGGTCCTCACCCCAGTAGGATGAGCACTGTGGTTAGACGCTAGGAACCAGGATCCTCACATGCTAGATTCCTAGCATCTTAGAGTGGGAAAGGATTTTACAATCATTTCCCACCCAGGGTGGGAGTCCTTTCTATAGTCAGTCCTTTCCTACCTAGACACTCCTGTTGTGGGGCCAGGCCTGCCCTCAAGGGAACAGGACAGGGCCTTCTCACCTGGTCTGGGGCTGCCTGAGCCTGCTGAATGCTCATGGGATACTCCTGGTAATACGTGAACATGACCAGGCCAATGAGGCTGCCCACGCAGAGGGACACCTGCTGGAAGGGGAACACTGCATAACAGGAGCTGCAAAAGATGTCGGTGCCAGGAGGAGAGCCGGCGTTAACAGACACCCTCAGGCATGTGCCCCTGACCTCCAGAAAGGAGACCCACATCCTGAACACAGTGGATATGTATATACTCTGGCATCCTGCCCCACCCCAATTATCTCTGGGGAACCCCTTCCCCTAGACCTTGCTCTGCTCCCTTCCTGTCGCTGCACTCACAGCATAGCAGCCTTCTCCGTGCGGGAACTGAGGTACCGCTGCACCTGAGCCTGGTTCACCCCATATAAGGAGAGCATCATGAAGACACCCCCGATGGCCAAGGTCCAGAAGGTGTGCCGCACAAAGGGGTCTGGATTCAACCTGTAACAGACACCACCCAGTCATTGTGCAAAGCCCCAGAGATATAGCCTTCCTGCCCTCTTGGCAACAGGAGTCAGTGACAGGAGAGGAGAGACACCACTGCTAGGGCCAAGGGGATGACTGAAGGCAAGAAACTGGGTGCACTCAAGAGACAGCACAGCCAGTTAGAGGGAGGCTCCATTCTTCCACCCCAGCCTCGTTCCAGGTACTCATCCCAAGTAATGTCCTGACTCTCCATAAACACTAGCCGAGCACCTGTAATCACCCTCCCTCTCTGCAGGACCAGTTTCCCGCTGTCTGCTGTTACACCTTAGGCTTCCCAGTTTGCACTCTGCTTACTATAGCCCTGAGCCCTCTAGGATGGGCTCAGCGCCCAGGCACTGCAGACCCCAGCCAGGAGTAGGGGTATACTTACTCAAACCCAGAGATGCGGCCGTGCTGGGAAGCCACAGCCCACACACGCCCCAAGCCGCCCACCTTGGCTGACCCCACGGTGATAACTGCCAGCTGCCCAAGGAACATGACCACTGTCTGGAACACATCTGTCCAGATGACGGCCTTCAGCCCACCCTGCAAGGAAAGCACAGCAAACCTGCCACAGAGGCCTTCTAAACCCAGCTCGTCCAACCCGCCTTATTGTTGTTCCATTTTGTTTTGTTTTAGGCTTTTTGCAGCCGGAAGCCAGTTTTTAGTTTCTATCTCTGGTGTTAAGTATAAAAGAGAGATGAGGAAGGGGCTTTACTGACCCAACCAGAAACAGAAACTAAGAACCCATGACTATATTCTCTCCCTTGGACACTCCTGAAACCATCCACTCTAAGGACATGCTACCAGTGAGGGGACTCTCCTGCCGTTAGGCACGTAATTGCTGTGACCCTGTTGACATCATTCCCATCCCATCCTCTACCTTCATATACCACCCCCACTGCTAAATCCTATTTCCTTTTTTTTTTTTTTGAGACAGAGTCTCGCTCTGTCGCCCAGGCTGGAGTGCAGTGGCGCGATCTCGGCTCACTGCAAGCTCCGCCTCCCGGGTTCATGCCATTCTCCTGCCTCAGCCTCCTGAGTAGCTGGGACTACAGGCGCCCGCCACCGCGCCCGGCTAATTTTTTGTATTTTTAGTAGAGATGGGGTTTCACCGTGGTCTCGATCTCCTGACCTTGTGATCCGCCCGCCTCAGCCTCCCAAAGTGCTGGGATTACAGGCGTGAGCCACCGCGCCCGGCTAAATCCTATTTCTTACCACCCTAGAATTTCACCTATATTCTCAGCTTATCTCTTCTTTTCCTTCTCTTCCCATCTCCCCTCCTTACTTCATCCCTTCCCCTCCCCTCACCAGGGCTTACTGCACTTACCAGAGCTGTATAGATGGTACAGACAATGCCTAGGGCCAGCACGGACAGCCACAGATCAAAGCCAGTCACTGTAAGCATAGAAGCCACATTTTTATCCCTGGAAAAGGGTTCCCCAGGGGAGAAGCCCTGGTAGGGCAATCGTGTCATGCCACAGAGATAAAGCATTTGGTCATTAACAATGAAATAAATCATTCACCACAATGGAAAAAATTGTTTGCAGAGCTCCATCAAAAGGTGCTGATTAACCAGTTCGGATAGGCATGGTAACACGTTACTAGCTTTCAACAGAGGTGGACCAAGCCTTCCCCCGGTAGAGACCCACCCAAGGGCCCAAGCAGTGAATTAATTCCCCATCCAAGGTCAGGTTCTTTTCCGTACACGCTCCTCCATCTGCCTCTCCCAAAGGTGCTTTCCTAGCCTGCCATGGCTGAAAGCCAGGGGCGCTGTGACTCCTCACCTGCATTGAGAGCCAATGACGGAGCATAGAGCACAACTCCCATGTAGATCACCTGTTGCATGCGGAAAAAATGTGAGGGGGCAGGAGGAGGGTGGGAAGAGAGAGGAAGAAAGATGGGCCTCAGTGCCAATATGCCCATGGCTTCCCCTCACCTAGGCTCACTTCCCTCTTCCTTCTCTCAAATTCTGGCTTGCTGCCACCATAGTATCTGTGCTGGAATTAGAAGGCATGGGCAGCAGGATGCCTCTGGGGGCCTCATAGATGCTGACCCTCTAGCAGGCATTTCAATCCTGCCAGTCTGAGAGCAGGGGAGACTCCAATTCCCGCAGCACACTTGGGTTCAGGTCCCCCAACATGCCCCAGGCTCGGTTTCTAGCCTCATTCTGCTTACCATCTGAAAGATGAAAGTCACAGTTCCACACACTCGAACAGTTTTATTGAATCGAAGCTCCAGGTACTGGGTATACAGAAAAAAGATTTTCCTCCTGACTTCACCCCGACAACTCACACACAACTTCCCTCAAGACGCTCAGGAACATGAGGGAATATCCAACCCATACCCACTCTGAGTCCCACTCGGCACAGCACCCTCCTCTCCAATCCTGCCCCTACTCCTGACATCACTGAGAAAGAATTACAAACACACAACTGAGTTTTCTGTCCCTCTCATTAGGTGGAGGAGGTCTAGGGTCCCAGGTCCTTCCTATGTCCCTGTTCCTCCTCTCCACTCCAACCCGTGTCCCACGTGCTTCTCCCTTCCGTCCCTGCTCACCTCATAGGCACTGGTGAGATGCAGGCGGTAGAAAACGGGGATGAAGATGTGTGCAGGTATGAGCAGCCCCAAAAAGTAGCAGCAGCCCAGGAACCAATACTGGGTCCCAAATCGGTAGATCTCTGATGGCACACCCAGGATGGCCACGGCTGACTGGAAGGTGGCCAGCAGGGACAGTGCCACCGGAAGGCAGCCCATTTTGCGGTTCGCCATCAGCAGCTCACCAACAGTATGCCGGCCCCAGCCACGACAAGCATGGTAGAGCCCAATGGCAAGAGAGAGAACCAGCAGCAGGACGAACACCACGTAGTCCACGAGGGAGAAGGCGGGCATGCTCATGCTTGTGCCCGAGGTTGGGGAAACGGGGGCTGAGGTGCTCACCCCTACACTCATATCCTCACTGTGTCTGTGATCTGCAGCCAGCTGCTGCTCCAGGGCTCTGGGGCAGGGCAGGGGCGGATGGGTGGCTACAATCTGGCTCCCAGCCACAGTCTCACAGTCTTCCTCCACGGAATGATACTGTCCAGGGTGAGCTGCAAAGGAATTAGCTCTTAGTGAGGCCTATCTTGCCTTGGTAGCCATTCACCCTTGGGCCTTGTACATCACATGCCATCAGAAGTGGACCAGTCAGCATAGGGGTAGCCCTTCAAGGTCTGGAGGCCCTGGTATGGGTTTGGTAGGGGACAGAAGTGAGGGAGAAGCATCAGAGTGAGACAGCCAGGAGACAATATAACTTGGCCAGGACCTTTGAGTATGCAGAGCTGTGAAATTCAAGAACCTTCTTAGGTCTCCACCCCAGTACCAAAAGAAAAATAAACTCTAGCCTAAGTTTCTTTGCAAAATTTCCTGACCCCACTTGAAGGCACAGACCCAGTCACTACAATACACTAAGCCAGCAGAGCCCAGCCTGGCGCCACAGCCCAGCAGGAAACACAACATGGAGACTAATGGCAGCAGGGCTTCCCCTACTGACCCTGGCCTCAGCCCTCGCTTCCTGAGATCCCCAGTGTCACCCTTCTAACTGATCATCAGTGAGACTGCCTCTGTGGCAGCCACAGACTCCATTTCAGACTCCATTTAGGCCAACCACTCCGAACCCCTTTCTTAAGGTTCTCCCCAACACCACTAGATAAGCACTCGCTGCCACCCACCTCTCAGCCCCTCTACCTGCAACACCACAGTCAACAGCAGATGCAGCAAGAGCGGCTGGATTCAAAAGTGAGACGGGAAAGGTGAGAGGGCATCATGCTGGAGTCAGGGTTTCAGAGTTACGATTCTCCGTTTTGGAGAGAAGCAACCCAGCCAGGGAGCTGAGAGGCCAAGGGACCAGCCAAAGAGAGTGGTTGCATCCTGCTGGGGACAGACACCTACCTGGAGAAGCAATCCCTGTTCTGAGGCAGAGTTGCCTGGAGCTGCAAAGGCTGAGGATCTGGCTCTATGAGTAGCTGAGGTGAGAGATCAGGATCTGGGGGTGGGGTGAAGCTCAGCAGTCATTTGTTCTGGCCCCTTCAGGGAACCAATCGCTATGTTCCAAATGGCCCTATCACCCTATGGCCCCAAACTCCAACTCAGCCCTAGAGGCTCCAGAACAGGGAAGAGGGAGCTCACATTCAACAGCATTCCTAGATGGATTAGGCTTTCAGCCTAAAGTACTCTTGGCACTCTGTGCGGAAGGGAGTTGGAATGAAGGAACTGAAAAGATGGGAAAGTTGAAAGTTGATTTTCTAACTCCTACACAAGAAATGTTAATCCTCCAAGAATACACCATAATCCTCAGAGAAAGAGGGAAGGGATCATAGTATTTAAAATCTTAAATCTTTGGATACCACTATTACAACCAACTCCCCACCACTGACCATTTCACAGATAAACACACTAAGGCTCAGGTGGTTCAAGTGACCTTTCCAAACAAAAGCACAGAGCCTACTATTGTTAGAGTGTAAATTAGAACCCAGGTCTAGGGATTCACCATCCACCCTGTCTGTTCTCCATGTGTATCACATTATCTTCAGAGGCAATCCTCCGGGGTACTTACTGGTATGGGGGAAAAACACCAGAGAATGCCATGTAGTTAGACAGCCTAACATGAGAACAGTTAACATTTGTTGAACACCTGCTATGTAACCCAGCAGTGTGTGAGGTGCTTTATAAACATTAGTAGTAACACATAATGAAGCTAACGCTTTCAAAACAGCATGTCTCAGGTTAAGACATGAATACTCTACAGTTATCACAAGAAAACTGAGAGATTAAATAACTTGCTCAAGGTTATGCAGCATGGTACAAAACAAGAGAGAAAGAAACAGTGCCGTCTGCAGCTATGACAGGTGTTCACCAACGGCCCTGTCCTCACTATTCCCAGAACCAGGGCAGGAGCACAGTGTTGTAGTCAGTCATTCACAGGACATAGTTTAGATCTCAACTAATGAAGAGACAGACTAACATAAAGTGTGTCTTCTGCTTTTGCCCGCTAGGAGAAAGATTAGGCTCTCTTTCGGCTCTCCCACAGTGTGTTCTTGGGCAGACACTGTCTGGCTGGCAAGATATGGCCTCATGCAGACTAAACCTGAACTCTGAACCTCTTGGGGCCAATAAAGAGGGAAAATAAGAGCTGGCAACTCTTGGATCACATGTCTACAAGATTCCCAACAGGCTTAAACTCTGGTTTAACCTAAACATGCCCTGGGCCTTTGCACATTGCAACACCCTGAGTTTTCTCATTGTCCTTGGCAAGTTTTTGCTGCTATGATAGAGATGATGGGAACCACTGGGGAGTAAGAGAAAACATGTCTGCTGTGTGCAAAGAACACAGAACACTATAGGGTTAGTGGTATACACTATACCCTATAGTATACACTATAGTGGTAGGTGGCCAGAGACAGGAAGGAAAGTCCCAGTGTGGGAAACGGAGGTACAGAAATAAAGACACTCTGCTGATGGGACTTCCTGATAAAATTCTATTTGCATGATGTATGGAGAATTCTCATGGATGGCCTGAGAGAGCCCCAGGGAAGACAGGAAAAACCTGACCTAGCAACAGACCAGATTCTGAGAACAGATCTATGGTTTTCTAAAAACTCTACATTGATCCAAACCTATGTACTTACATTTCTCCAGAAAGAGGGAGGCCAAGAGGAAGAGCTAGCTGTTGTTTCACTACAACCATAACATACTAAGGCACAAACAGCAGATTGTGGGAATGCCCCTTTTTTTTTGGAGACGGAGTCTCACTCTGTCACCCAGGCTGGAGTGCAGTGACACGATCTCGGCTCACTGCATACTCTTCATCCTGAGTTCTTCAGTATGTTACTCTTCATACTGAGTTCAAGTGATTCTTCTGCCTCAGTCTCCTGAGTAGCTAGGACTACAGGCATGTGCTACCGCACCCAGCTAATTTTTTTTTTTTTTGTATTTTTAGTAGAGACGGGACTTCACCATATTGGCCAGGCTGATCTCAAACTCCTGACCTCATGATCCGCCTGCCTCAGCCTCCCAAAGTGCTGGGATTACATGCGTGATGTGGGACCCCTTTTAAAAACCCGAACTCGGCCAGGCGCCGTGGCTCACACTTGTAATCCTAGCACTTTGGGAGGCAAGGCGGGCGGATCACGAGGTCAGGAGATCAAGACCATCCTGGCTAACAGGGTGAAACCCCATCTCTACTAAAAATACAATTTAGCCGGGCGCGGTGGCGGGCACCTGTAATCCCAGCTACTCGGGAGGTTGAGGCAGGAGAATGGCGTGAACCTGGGACGCGGAGCTTGCAGTGAGCCAAGATCGTGCCCCTGCACTCCAGCCTGGGCGACAGAGTGAGACTCCTCCAAAAAAAAAAAAAAAAACCTGAACTCACTTTGGTCACACACTGCAGTGGATCATACTGACTCCTACAAAACGCAATGAGACCACTGCAAGACTAACTGTTCCAAAAAGATTCCCTCAAAATCTGTCCTGGAGCTTATAATTCCTCAAGGTGTGAAAGGCTTTAGGGGCCCTCAAAATGCTACTAGCTACTAACACCTTAGAAAACTTGCCAGTGAGCTAAACGTAAACCTTTCAGGAACTTCCAGGCAGACACCATGGGGGGAATGTGGAAGGGAAGCATGGGTCGGCTACTCGAGATGATCGCTTGGGTTGGCATTAAGGAGCTTTTTGGCTGGCCCTAACCAACACTGTCACTCCGGGAGCAGGGATCCCCTGGCGTCCTTCAGTCAGGGCGCTGGCCCACCCTGGGGCAGCGACGCACTCCCTTACCTCCGTGGTTTAGTCCGGGCTAGGAAGATCCCTTTGTGCTTCCTGAGATCAACATCGCACCCTTTTCCTGGGAAGGCAAAGAAAATGAATTAGGGAAGCGTCTATCCCGCTCCTACCTCCTCGCCAGGCTCCGGGACGCTACGCGCTATCAGGATTGAGGTGAAGGGGACTACGTGCCCGGGGCGATCCAGGCTCCTGCCCTCCCGCCGGAGTCTGCGATTTGCCTTTCCCTCCTCCATCACCCTCACCCTCGTTCTTTCCTGGTTTCCCGCTTCCCTCTACCCGGCGGAGACCACCACCTTACCGCGCACACTTCGTATCTTTTCAGTCCCACGCCGGAGGCCGGCTCGCTCCGCCCCTCCCCGCCCCCTTGCCCCCGCCCCAGCTCAGACGCCGCTCCCAGGGGCCTCTCTGCACCGTCTCACGCTCTGCAGGCCCACCTGCCGGGTCTCCACACGTGGGTAGCCAGAGCAGGGACGCTGCGCCCTGGCCGGGAACCCGCGGGGGCCCCGCCCCCTGCCCGCCCCCTGCCCGCCCCCTGCCCGCCCCGCTCGCTGCGCCGCCATGTTTACTGAGGGCGGATGGAGGAACCCGAGTCTCTTCGAAGGCGCGACCTTGGCTTCCGGACGCGGGGAACACCCGGCTGAGGGAGCCTGCAGTCGGCTCTGGGAAGCCGCGCGGCGACAGGGGTCGCCTTCATTAAAGGGGAAAAGGAATAAGGGGCAGCCAGTGTCCCCGAAAGAGGGCTGGGGCGCATGAAGACCAGCGCAGAGCTCCGCGAGCAGGAGAAACCCCCAGCCAGCCCCAGGGCGAATGGCCGGGTCGCTTAGGCCACGCCCGGGGAAGAGGGCCTGACGCGCTGCGGGGCGGGGCCGCGGGGCCGGGTCGCGTGAGCACCGGAGAACTAAGGGAGCGGAAAATGGCGCCTCACGGCCCGGGTAGTCTTACGACCCTGGTACGCTGGGCTGCCGGCCTGCTCCTCGCTCTGGGCGTGGAAAGGGCTCTGGCGCTACCCGAGGTACAGAAGCAAGTTTGAGGTCGGGCTGAAGCAGGGTCGCTCGCCAGCCGTGCGTCTCGCTCGCCCGCGGCTCCCCCTTCCCCTCGGCCGGCCTGCGGCTCTGATTTCGTCCCTGACCCTTTCCGACCCTGCCCAGCCGGGTCCTGTTCCCGAGTGCTCACGTCGTGCAGGCTTTCGGCGCCCCAGTCCTGCCGACTTCCAAAGATCTGTGAAACTTGATCTCGTCCCTTAATTTTTGAGTAACTTTAAGTTATTTCTACAGACGGGTCCTCTGGCTCTTGTGCAAGCTCTCTACGCCCGAACACCATATATCGTGCAGTGGTAGGGCTGTACTTTGTTTTGTAATGCTTGATGAGTTATTTACTTACCTCCGGTCCTTTTAAACCAGGCCAAACTGGGACTTGAGAAGTCTTTGCAGAGAGCATAATAAATATGTTTGAATAGTGATCTTCAGAGATGAGGACCTTCCCTGGCTGATGTCTGGTACTGAAAGTGTCTGGAGAGCTGATTCGGCGCCGGACTCTAGGGGAAGACATGGCATCTCCTAGCCTAGCCTGTTACAAGGGTAGGACACGAGCCATTTATCCATTTATCGGCCCCATGTTAGAGGAATTCTGGAAACGTGTACTGGCAGTTAATTCTTGATGGCCGTTTGTTCTTTTCTTGGCTTTTCTTTCTGGAGTTCTAATGTTTCTTTCTCTTCTGCAGATATGCACTCAATGTCCAGGGAGTGTGCAAAATTTGTCAAAAGTGGCCCTTTATTGTAAAACGACACGAGAACTAATGCTGCATGCCCGTTGCTGCCTGAATCAGAAGGGCACCATCTTGGGGTGAGGGGAAGACATCCCTAGATACTGGATACAGGCCATTCCTTAGCCTGGCTGCTTTTCTACCCTTATATTATTTTAAGAATCCACCTATTATGGTTTCAACTGTAACCATCACGCACATGTCTACCAAAACTAGATCTCTTTAGTGTCTTTTTACCTTTCCACACTCCAGGTACATGTGAGTACCTGTAGCTTCCTATTAAGCATTTCCTACTGAGTGCACCCTTACTTCAAACTCAAAATGTTGTTTTGCTTCCATTCTCTTCTTTCCTTCATCTACCTAAATACCTCTCTATATTAAGCTTTCAGAAAACCGACATTTTCCATTATCACTCTCTTGCTTTAATACTACAGTTAGTAACTGTTGCTCTCAGGACAAAATTCAAACCATTAACTACCATACACTAGTCCCAACCCCCTTTTCCAACATTATTTCCAATTACTTGTCCACTGAAACCTCCATAATGGTCTGCACCAGCCAGATTTGCCTACCCTCAATGGCATTCCATCTTTGTTCAGGCCTCTCTTCATACCTGAAATTGCCTTCCTCCACCAAATTAGGACATATCCATCCTTCATTTCCAACATCTTTTGTGACTGTTTCCTACTACTATTAAGTTCCAGAGTAATACCTTTTTTTAATTATTATTTATTCATTTTTTTGAGATGGAGTTTCGCTTTTGTTGCCCAGACTGGAGTGCAATGGCGTGATCTTGGCTCGCTGCACCCTCTGCCTCCTGGGTTCAAGCGATTCAGTAATACCTTCTTAAAAAACTTTCTGTAATCTTCAGTGTCCACTCAAATATATTTATACACTATCCTGTGGTTTCTTTTATATTGTAATGTTTACAGTGCTTTTATTTTGGGCAGCGGTCTTGTTCCTCTAACTACATTGTAAGCCACTCAAAGGCTAAGATACTGTGTTTTATTTTTTTTAACATTCTCCCAGTGTTTGCAGTTTGTAGGGACTCCGTAAATATTTGCAGAATAAAGGAAAGGATAGCAGTTGATATTGAAGAAAAAAAATAATGTGGCATGATCCAGCAGTTTACAACCAATCTGTGGTAGAAAATACATGTGGAAAAAACTTTCATTTATGTGACTTGCATTTTTTTTTTTTTTAATTTAAAGGCTCTCTGTGGATCTGAAAATCGTAATATCGGATTCACTAATGTAGACAAGAAACACAGATTTCTCCCAATAGATGCATAACCGATTAGAACAGTGCTGGCCAATAGAACTTTCTGTGATTATGAAAATGTTCTGGGCCAGGCGTGGTGGCTCACGCCTGTAATCCCAGCACTTTGGGAGCCAAGGCAGGCGGATCATGAGGTCAGGAGTTCGAGACCAACGTGACCAACATGGTGAAACCCCGTCTCTACTAAAAATACAAAAATTAGCCAGGCGTGGTGGCGCGTGCCTGTAATCCCAGCTACTCAGGAGGCCGAGGCAGGAGAATTGCTTGAAATTGGGAATCAGAGGTTGCAGGGAGCCGAGATCATGCCACTGCACTCTAGCTTGGGCAACAGAACAAGACTCTGTCTGAAGAAAGAAAAAAGAAAATGTTCCATATCTGTACTAACCAGTACAGTAGCTACTAACGTGGTTATTCCATTTGCACTTGAAATATGGCTAGTGCAAATGAGACACTGAATTTTTTGGTTAAATTAATTTTTCTCTATAGAGTGAGGGTCTCACTCATATTGCCCAGGCTGGTCTCAAATTCCTAGGTTCAAGTGATCCTCCCCGCTTGGCCTCCCTAAGTGCTGGGATTACAGGAGTGAGCCACTACACCCAGCCTAAGGTATATTAACTTAAATTTAAGTAGTTACATGTGGCAAATGGTGATTCTATTGGATAACGCAGAATTAAAATGTCTACCACAGCTCCTAGTGTATGACTCTGAACACAGCTGTGTTCAATTATTATTAGCTGAAAAGGGGGTTGTGTAGTCAAATACAAACCGTGCTGTGGTTGAAGAAAAAGAGGAACACACAGTTATATTGATTACTTTATTTCCTCAGGCTGGATCTCCAGAACTGTTCTCTGGAGGACCCTGGTCCAAACTTTCATCAGGCATATACCACTGTCATCATGTAAGTAGTTAGGTGCCTTCCACCCAAAAGGCTAGCATAGTGTAGGTTGATGGGAAGGTGCTAATATTGTGTGCTTTGCAGAGACCTGCAAGCAAACCCCCTCAAAGGTGACTTGGCCAACACTTTCCATGGCTTTACTCAGCTCCAGACTCTGTGAGTAAGGGTATGGGGAAGAGAATCAAAGAAGGGTGATGCTGTGAGTTTAGCAACTTTGCATGTTATGACCACATTTCTCTTTAGGATACTGCCACAAGATGTCAACTGTCCTGGAGGAATTAATGCCTGGAATACTATCACCTCTTATATAGACAACCAAATCTGTCAAGGGCAAAAGAACCTTTGCAATAACACTGGGGACCCAGGTATGCCGTCTTACCTCCAAACTTCTGGGAATTGTCTTTTCTCCCTTGTGTTTTCCACTTTAGATCAGAAAGACAAAGTTACTTAAGTGCCTTTCATTCAGAGTTCTGGGGGTCTAACCTTTGAAAGAAAAGATATCTTAAGATATATTATTTGTCTCACGCGTGTCCGTGTAAAGAGACCACCAAACAGGCTCGTGTGAGCAACAAGGCTTTACTTCACCTGGGCGCAGACTCACAGGGCTGAGTCTGAAAAGAGAGTCAGCAAAGGGTGGTGGGATTATCATTAGTTCTTACAGGTTTTGGGATAGGCGGTGGAGTTAGGAGCAATGTTTTGCGGGCAGGAGGTGGATCTCCCAAAGTACATTCTCAAGGGTGGGGAGAATTACAAAGAAGCTTCTTAAGGGTCGGGGAGATTACAAAGAACCTTCTTCAGGGTAGGGAGAATTATAAAGAACCTTCTTAAGGGTGGGGGAGATTACAAAGTACATTGATCAGTTAGGGTGGGGCAGAAACAAATCAATGGTGGAATGTCATCAGTTAAGGCTATTTTCACTTTTATGGATCTTCAGTTGCTTCAGGCCATCTGGATGTTTACGTGCAGGTCACAGGGGATATGATGGCTTAGCTTGGGCTCAGAGGCCTGACATTATTGTTACTGTTTTTATCTGTAATCTTCTTTCCTCTTCCTTTATCCTAGCAATGATTGAGAGACTCTAAGTTGAAATAGATATTTGAGAAATATGCCTAATGAGATGTATGCAGTGATGTTCTTTCTTTCTCTCTGGCCCACAGAAATGTGTCCTGAGAATGGATCTTGTGTACCTGATGGTCCAGGTCTTTTGCAGTGTGTTTGTGCTGATGGTTTCCACGGATACAAGTGTATGCGCCAGGTGAGGAATTAGGCCTTCTAACTAGGGATACAAGGAATGCATAGAGCAAGTCTTCTCAGAAAGGAGATCCACAAGACCAGGAGCTAATACAAATTACCTATAGGGGGAAAACTATAGAATTGCCCTAGACGAGGTGATAGGTATATTAGGAAAGAATTAGGTGTTAGGATGTGGCCCTCCGTGTAACGTTGTATGGGGATGTTTTTTGGTCTGTTGTTCACAGGGCTCGTTCTCACTGCTTATGTTCTTTGGGATTCTGGGATCCACCACTCTATCCATCTCCATTCTGCTTTGGGGGACCCAACGCCGAAAAGCCAAGACTTCATGAACCACATAGGTCTTACCATTGACCTAAGATCGATCTGATCTATCTTAGCCCAGCCAGGGAGCTCTGCTTCCTAGAAAGGCATCTTTGGCCAGTGGATTCACCTCAAGGTTGAGGCCGCCATTGGAAGAGGAAAAATTGCACTCACCTGGTGTAGACAAATACCAGTTCCCATTTGTGTTGTTGCCTATAATAAACACTTTTTTCCCCCTCTCTCTTTCTTTTTAAGGAAAGGCGCCCTGCCTTTACGTGTTTCTTGCTTGGGGTGGGAGGGACTGCTTTAGGGCAGCCGGTTTTTTCAGGTTCCCCCTGGTTTTGCAGTGCGGAGACCACGAGGGCTCACTCCCGGTGGCTTCGCCGACCCCGCCCCTTACGTGCCCGGCGCCGCCCCTCACGCCGCTTGTGTCCGCGCCGCCGCAGTCTCTGCCGCCGCCAAGCGCGCCGGAGGCTCCTGAGCTGCCGCGCCCGGCTTCTCTCCAGCGCCGCGCGCCGTTAGCCACGTGGACCGACTCCGGCGCGCCGTCCTCACGTGGTTCCAGTGGAGTTTGCAGTCCTTCCCGCTTCTCCGTACTCGCCCCCGCCTCTGAGCTCCCTTCCCATGGCGGCCCTAGTGTTGGAAGACGGGTCGGTCCTGCGGGGCCAGCCCTTTGGGGCCGCCGTGTCGACTGCCGGGGAAGTGGGTAAGCAAGCCCGGTTAGGCTGCAGACCTTATCCCACGCTCTGATGCGCCTCTCCTCCCAACCTTCCCCGTCCAGACCCCGCCATTTTCCCGCCAGCACACCCCCTCCCCCGATTCGGTGCCCATGGGCCCCAGCGCCATAAACCCCTCGCGACCAAGGCAGCCTCCACTGGGGTGTGCTCGTCGCGCGGGGAGTGTTCCGAAGGGTGCCCTGCCGGAGCCCAGCCCTGCCTCTTTCTTGCAGTGTTTCAAACCGGCATGGTCGGCTACCCTGAGGCCCTCACTGACCCCTCCTACAAGGCACAGATCTTAGTGCTCACGTATCCTCTGATCGGCAACTATGGCATCCCCCCAGATGAAATGGATGAGTTCGGTCTCTGCAAGGTAGCCACACCCAGTGCTTTCTCTACATTCCTTTCAAATCAGTAATTGTTAACTATTAGTGAAGTAGGAGATGTTGACACCCCGCTGGGCATCGTGCAGAAAACATACCCACTGAAGTAATAAGTCAAGGACTGAGACTACTACTAATTGTAGTTAGGCAGGGGTTGTTAAGTACCTTGGGAGGCACACAGTGTTGGAGGCCTCAGAGGGAAAAGCTATCGTCTTTGTTAAGGGCATCAAGGCTCTAGGCATAGTTGAAAGCATTCTGTATGTAGTGAAGGCGTGGATCAAGGAATGTAAAAGAGGTGTAAGGGAAACAGCCTTGTCCAATTTGTTAGGAATGCAGAAGTCATGAGAAAAAAGCCTGCAGGTAAGTTAGATACAGTAGGCATGGAGGGACTTGAAGCCAAAGCAGAGTCAGCTTAATTTGGTAAAGGATCCATTGAAGGTTTTTTTTTAGCAGCAGAGTCAGGCGGGAGCAGTGCTTTTTAGGACTACATAAATCAGTGGAAAGAGACTGGAAATTAGGGTCACATTCTTCGCAGTGACATTAAGTGCCAGTTTACCTACAAAACCAGTGATATCATTTTCTAGACCTACTGACATGGCCTTGCCTGATTTTCTGCTTTTCAGTTGTGTTCTTACCTCTAGGTGAGAAAACTGGGTTTCTTCCTACATTGAGATTTCCCCTATTCCTTCACCTCTGAAATTGGAAACTAAGTTGCCCTCTGACAGTTCAAGCATTAAAAAAACCCAACATATAGTAATTAAGGTAATAGAGGAAGTCAATCTGGCCTAGAGTAGTAGTTCTCAAAATTTGTTTGGCCTCGTTGCAGGTGTCTAAGCCTTTAATTCTTAATTTGCCTTCCCAGCCACCCTGACACTGGGGAAAGAGAGCTCCGGATAGAGGACATACATATTATTCTTCCTGGAAGGGAATTTATAGGTTCATCACAAACCTATAAATACACTGCATTCTAGTTGATAGTGCAGTGTCTTGTGAATTTGGTTAACCTATGTCAGTCATCACCTTCGTCAACTCTAGGCACACTGACAAAATTTGAGTTTATAAAACTACAAAATTGAGGCCCTATTAGTACCAGGATGGGAAAGGCCTCTTGGAGCCACTCACACATATAAATGGATTACTCCACCTGGCCAGGGAGGGTTCTGCCAAACTATCCTTCAGATCCCTGGACAGTCTCAGAATGCAGGTTCCTTAAACTCTTCATCACCCAGCTGAATGCAGTTTAAATATGCTGATCCCTCCCACTTAAACTTTCTGATTAAACGCTTATCTATTGAGTTTATTGAGTAACATGTTTTTGTTTTTTTGGGTGGGGGGGCGGACAAGGTCTCACTTTGTCACCCAGGCTGGAGTGCAGCGGCATAATCATGGCTCACTGCAGCCTCTGTCGCCTGAGCTCAAGCAGTCCTCCCACCTCAACCTCCCAAGTAGCTGGGACTACAGGCACCTGGCACCATGCCTGGCTACTTTTTTTTGTATTTTTTGTAGAGACAGGGTTTTGTCACATTGCCCAGGCTGGTATATTATCTTTTTTTATTTAATTTTTTAAATTTGTATTTTGTTTTGAGATAGAGTTTTGCTCTTATTGCCCAGATTGGAGTGCAATGGTGCAATCTCGGCTCACTGCAACCTCCGTCTCCCGGGTTCAAGCTATTCTCCTGCCTCAACCTCCTGAGTAGCTGGGATTACAGGCGTGGGACACCACGCCCAGCTAATTTTGTATTTTTATTAGAGACAGGGTTTCTCCATGTTGATCAGGCTGGTCTTGAACTCCCGACCTCAGGTGATCCGCCCACCTTGGCCTCCTGAAGTGCTGGGATTACAGGCGTGAGCCACCGCGCCCCGCCTTTTTTTAAAAATAATCCCAAATGGGCCGGGCGCGGTGGCTCACGCCTGTAATCCCAGCACTTTGGGAGGCCGAGGCGGGTGGATCACGAGGTCAGGAGATCGAGACCATCCTGGCTAACATGGTGAAACCCCGTCTCTACTAAAAATACAAAAAACTAGCCGGGCGTGGTGGCGGGCGCCTGTAGTCCCAGCTACTCGGAGGCTGAGGCGGGAGAATGGCGTGAACCCGGGAGGCGGAGCTTGCAGTGAGCCGAGATCGCGCCACTGCACTCCAGCCTGGGCGACACAGCGAGACTCCGTCTCAAAAAAAAAAAAAAAAAAAAAAAAATAATAATAATAATCCCAAATGAAGTTTGGGGGGCATGCTTAGTATTGTGCCCTGAACCTTTGTTTTTCATTTGGTAATGTATTTTGTACCTCCCTATCTTATTCAGTTTTTAATCACACTATATAATTAATATTTATATGGGTGTTACCTTGTTTTCTGGCTCCCTACATCAGAAATAAACATCATGAAGACAGGAACCTCATCTTTTTTTGTTCATTGCTCTTTTCTCAGCATCTTCTGCAATGCCTGCACCTTAATAAATGTCTGACTGACACCATGTGCCTTGCTCTTGAGTTCTGTTTCGTGACAAAGACACATACATATTCATAATACCATGTAAATAGCAAGAGAGGAAATAAAATATTAAGAGAGCTCTAAGATGGAGGCATAAGCTGTATTGGGTGAGTGGGAGGGGCTTCACAGAGAAGGGATTTGTGATTTCAGTTTTAGATAAAGGAAGAAAGAGGTGGGGCGTGTAGCTCATGACTTGTAATCCCAGCACTTTGGGAGGCTGCGGTGGGAGGATCACTTGAGCCCAGGAATTTGAGAGCAACCTGGCACCATGGTGAGATCCTGTCACTACAAAAAATTCAAAAAATTAGCCAGGTGCGATGATCCACACCTGTTTTCCCAGCTACTCGGGAGTCTGAGGTGGGAGAATCACTTGAGCCCAGGAGATTGAGGCTGCAGTGAACTGTGTGTTTGCACCACTGCACTCTGCACTCCAGCCTGGGTAACAGCAAGACCCTGTCTCAAAAAGGAAAAAAGGAATGGCTAGGTGTGGTGGCTCACTCCTGTAATCCCAGCACTTTGGGAGGCGGAGGCGGGCAGATCACAAGATCAGGAGATCTGAGACCGTCCTGGCTGACATGGTGAAACCCTCGTCTCTATTAAAAATACAAAAAATTAGCCGGGCATGGTGGCAGCCTACTCGGGAGGCTGAAACAGGAGAATTGCTTGAATCTGGGCGGCAGAGGTTGCAGTGAACTGAGATCTCACCACTGCACTCCAGCCTGGGCGACAAGTGAGACTCCATCTCAAAAATAAATAAATAAATAAATAGAAAGTAAAGTGTCATTTTCAGTGACCAACTGGGTACCCTGGGCCTGTGGGTTGTGTTTCATATAGAAGAGAGCATTGTTGGTAAATGGAAATATCTATGCAAAAGCACCAAAAGCTTGGTATATTGAAGGCCATTCAGTGTGGCTGAATATAGGGTCTGTGGCCACACAATGGGGAAAATGCTGTAAAAAAATAACTTGGCCTGAGGCTTCTCACAATCTTTCCATCTACAGTGGTTTGAATCCTCGGGCATCCACGTAGCAGGACTGGTGGTGGGAGAGTGCTGTCCTACTCCCAGCCACTGGAGTGCCACCTGCACCCTGCATGAGTGGCTGCAGCAGCATGGCATCCCTGGTTTGCAAGGTATGGTGGCAAGCATGGGCATATCTGGACAGAGCACAGCATGCCTGGATGGAAAGAATCAAGTTTCTGTAGTCTGCTGGGACCTGACTAAGACTGTGATAGTTGGAAGATTTAGATTGGAGTTGGGCTGGGGGAAAGAATTGAACTGTCACTCAGAAGGAAAATTTCCAACACAGAAAGGAACTCCCAGCTTCCATAATCATCAGGTCAGGGCTAATCTTATTTCATCACCACCACTGGATTATTTTGAAGCAAATCTCAGACATCATATCATTTCATCTACAAATAGTTCAACATCTATGCAAAAGGAATCTTTAAAAAACATGACCATAATAACATCATACACTAAAAAAATTAATAATTCCCCAATACAAGTGTCCAGACAATGTTTAAAATTTCCACTAATTTTTTTTTTTCTGTTTATTTGAATCTTGCTGTAAACAGGATTCATGCGTTGCATTTGGTTGATAAGTCTCTTAATCTGTGGACCTTGTAAGCTATTTGAAAACAGGTCTTTTTCCTGTATCTAGTATCCCATAGTCTGCACTTACTTGGTTACATTCCTGTAGTGTTACTTAGCGTATTCTTTTTTTCCCTTGATTTTATTTTCTATAAATGGATATATTTAGAGTTGTCCAATTCCGATGTGATATTTTCGGCAGGAATGCTTCATGGTAGTATACTTCTGTCACTATAGCCCAGGATTTTGATGCACATAGAACAGCTGTGTGTGACTAGGGCTCTGGAATGGAAGTGCTTCTGGAAGTCTGACCTCACAGATGACTGAGTTGGGGGAGTGTGATCCCTAAGACTGTGCTATTTTGACAGGAGTAGACACTCGGGAGCTGACCAAGAAGTTGCGGGAACAAGGGTCTCTGCTGGGGAAGCTGGTCCAGAATGGAACAGAACCTTCATCCCTGCCATTCTTGGACCCCAATGCCCGCCCCCTGGTACCAGAGGTCTCCATTAAGGTACAGAGGTAGAGTGGGAGTGTGTTGCAAACTCTAGCACAGTAGTTATATTCTGCCCACAACTGGGGGGTAAACACAGGAGAGAATCAAAGGAGGCTTTGAAGGTAAGAGTTGGTGCAGACATATCTTACACCCACTGAGCACAGCTGCTAACTGTTGCCCTTTATTCCTTTATTTCTCAGACTCCACGGGTATTCAATACAGGGGGTGCCCCTCGGATCCTTGCTTTGGACTGTGGCCTCAAGTATAATCAGATCCGATGCCTCTGCCGGCGTGGGGCTGAGGTCACTGTGGTACCCTGGGACCATGCACTAGACAGCCAAGGTGAGTAGCTGGGGCCTGTTCAGGGCCTCAGACAAACAGCTTGGGTGGAAGATCTATCCCTTGGTCCAATGAGTATGAGTTGCAGTGAAGAAGGTAGACATTGGGACTTACACTCTCATGGGTTGAGGGGCCACAGGTGTGCCTCCTGTAACTGAAATACTGATTTTGATGTCATCTTTTCTGCCCACTCCAGAGTATGAGGGTCTCTTCTTAAGTAATGGGCCTGGTGACCCTGCCTCCTATCCCAGTGTCGTATCCACGCTGAGCCGTGTTTTATCTGAGCCTAATCCTCGACCTGTCTTTGGGATCTGCCTGGGACACCAACTATTGGCCTTAGCCATTGGGGCCAAGACTTACAAGATGAGGTGGGACTTGTGGGGAGCAGAAGGGGCCCATACTTGTGGCATGAGGGGTGGGGTGTCTCAGGAATGAGAAGAGAGTTGGCGTTTATTCTTGTTGAAATAGGAGCGGGAGGTTGCAGGTGAGGTGGCTCATGCCTGTAGTCCCAGCACTTTGGGAGGCCAAGGTGGGCGGATCACCTGAGGTCAGGAGTTCAAGACCAGCCTAGCCAACATGGTGAAACCCTGTCTCTACTGAAAATACAAAAATTGGCCGGGCATGGTGGCATGCACCTGTAATTCCAGCTACTCTGGAGGCTGAGGCAGGAGAATCGCTTGAACCTGGGAGGTGGAGGTTGCAGTGAGCCGAGATTGTGCCATTGCCCTCCGGCCTGGGCAACAGAGAGAGACTCCGTCTCAAAAAAACAAACAAAAAAAAACAGAAACAGGAGCGGGGCTACTGAGAACAGGAGATCAGTGAGAGCTGGGATAGGTTCAGTAGTGAAGAGAGGGTGAGTGAGGCCTGTGACTCAGCATGCTTCTACCTCCAGATATGGGAACCGAGGCCATAACCAGCCCTGCTTGTTGGTGGGTTCTGGGCGCTGCTTTCTGACATCCCAGAACCATGGGTTTGCTGTGGAGACAGACTCTCTGCCAGCAGACTGGGCTCCTCTCTTCACCAACGCCAATGATGGTTCCAATGAAGGCATTGTACACAACAGCTTGCCCTTCTTCAGGTGAGCCTAGTTGACTAGTTCTTTGCAACTTTGAAGCCCTGTGGTGCTTGATGATGGAAAAGTAAAGCACGGCAGTCCTCTTTCCCACTACCCACCTCCGAGGTTGCCAGTGTCATGCCAGGGAGCATGATGGCTTTCATGATGCAATCTCTTTAACAGTGTCCAGTTTCACCCAGAGCACCAAGCTGGCCCTTCAGATATGGAATTGCTTTTCGATATCTTTCTGGAAACTGTGAAAGAGGCTACAGCTGGGAATCCTGGGGGCCAGACAGGTAAGATCCTGAGTAGAACTGGGTTGTGGACCTAAGAACAGGGTTGGCTCCAGGATGGGCATAAGGTGGACATACCCTGGGCAACTCCTAGATGTCTGGGAGGTTAAGGGGATTGGGGGTGGGTGGCAGCCAACCCAAGATACCGTTTAAGCTTCTGTTGAAAGGAACTCCAGGGTCCTGGATTCTGGTCCTCCCTCTGCTACTCATTAGATGCGTAATTTGCTCTGGACTCTTCTGAAAGTGAGGGAGCTAATCCAGTTGACCGCTTGGGTCCAGCTCAGCTCTATGACCTTCGTTGCTTCCACAGTTAGAGAGCGGCTGACTGAGCGCCTCTGTCCCCCTGGGATTCCCACTCCCAGCTCTGGGCTTCCACCACCACGAAAGGTTCTCATCCTGGGCTCAGGGGGCCTCTCCATTGGCCAAGCTGGAGAGTTTGACTACTCGGGCTCTCAGGTGAGGCATCCCCCTCCCCACCCTTCTGGGTGTGTGACCCTCAAGAATGGAAACAGTCTTAAGGAGAAGGGCTGAGGTTGTAGGGAGGAAATGAATCAGATTTGGGGAATGTACAGAGAGATGTGGTAAGAAATAGAAGTCAATTATTAGGGGCCAAGAGTACAGGGAGGGAAAGAAGAGGAGAATGCTGCCCTAAGGCTGTTTGCATTCTTGCTTCTTCAGCAGAGGCTGAGATGCCATTCTTGTCCTTTTAGGCAATTAAGGCCCTGAAGGAGGAAAACATCCAGACATTGCTGATCAACCCCAATATTGCCACAGTGCAGACCTCCCAGGGGCTGGCCGACAAGGTCTATTTTCTTCCTATAACACCTCACTATGTAACCCAGGTATGACTGGGGCAAGGCTGGAATGAAAAGAGAACTGGGCAGGGGGCCCAGTGGTCACGCTGCATTATTAAACTTCTTTGATTGCCTCTCTACCCACAAGGTTCTGATGCCTGTAACTCCCCTCTCTGTCCTCAGGTGATACGTAATGAACGCCCTGATGGTGTGTTACTGACTTTTGGGGGCCAGACTGCTCTGAACTGTGGTGTAGAGCTGACCAAGGCCGGGGTGCTGGCTCGGTATGGGGTCCGGGTCCTGGGCACACCAGTAGAGACCATTGAGCTGACTGAGGATCGACGGGCCTTTGCTGCCAGAATGGCAGAGATCGGAGAGCATGTGGCCCCCAGCGAGGCAGCAAATTCTCTTGAACAGGTTGGAGGGGTGTTTGGGTAAAGGAAGAATGGTGGTGTTTTCTTTGGTAGTGTTATTTACTTTTTTTTTGAGACAGAGTTTCACTCTTGTTGCCCAGGCTGGAGTACAGTGGTGCGATCTCGGCTCACTGCAACCTCTGCCTCCCAGATTCAAGCGACTCTTCTGCTTCAGCCTCCTGAGTAGCTGGGGTTACAGGCATGCACCACTGTGCCTGGCTAATTTTGTATTTTTAGTAGAGATGGGGTTTCTCCATGTTGGTCAGGCTGGTCTCGAACTCCTGACCTCAGGTGACCCACCCCCCTCGGCCTCCCAAAGTGCTGGGATTATAGGCGTGAGCCGCTGTGCCTGGCTGTGTTATTTTCTTCATATCGTTTTTTCTGTGGGTCAGGCACACCTTGGGCAGCGGGGAATAACCTGTTTGTTCATCTCTTCCACTCCTTGCAGGCCCAGGCAGCTGCTGAACGGCTGGGGTACCCTGTGCTGGTGCGTTCAGCCTTTGCCCTGGGTGGCCTGGGCTCTGGCTTTGCCTCTAACAGGGAGGAGCTCTCTGGTCTCGTGGCCTCAGCTTTTGCCCATACCAGCCAAGTGCTAGTAGACAAGTCTTTGAAGGGATGGAAGGAGATTGAGTACGAGGTGGTGAGAGATGCCTATGGAAACTGTGTCACGGTGAGTAAATGGGGGAAGGGTGGGAGTCATGTCAGGCAGGATGAGCTTTTGGAAGAGCAGAGGCCTGGGCTAAGGTCTTTGAGAGTTCTATGTCCCTCAGACCCAGGTTAGGTGCAGCCCCAGAGGTAACAGGACCCTGGAGTGCAGCTTTCTGCCTCTCCTGACTCTGCTTGGCAGTGACCTCCATGGCACCCTCCTTCACAGGTGTGTAACATGGAGAACTTGGACCCATTGGGCATCCACACCGGTGAGTCCATAGTGGTGGCCCCTAGCCAGACACTGAATGACAGGGAGTACCAGCTCCTGAGGCAGACGGCTATCAAGGTGACCCAGCACCTGGGAATTGTTGGGGAGTGCAATGTGCAGTATGCCTTGAACCCTGAGTCTGAGCAGGTAAGCTTTAGGCTCTGGAGCTGATAGTGTGGTTGTTACCCCCTCTGCTTGCATAATTTTTGGCACTTGAAGTTGAGGTCTTTTGGCCTTACAGTCCTGGAGTAGAAGCTGGAATCTCCTTTACTGGGGTTGGGCCTTAGGGAGGGTGCTTTTGCTAGCCATCCCGCTGGAGAGGGCTTATTTTCTCTCCTTTCTGAGACCTCTGCTAGACAGGGGCTTCTAGGCCGGTGACTTTTTTCTTTATTCTCCTTCTTTGCAGTATTACATCATTGAAGTGAATGCCAGGCTCTCTCGCAGCTCTGCCCTGGCCAGTAAGGCCACAGGTTATCCACTGGCTTATGTGGCAGCCAAGCTAGCATTGGGCATCCCTTTGCCTGAGCTCAGGTACGAGGATGAGGGAGAAATCACAGTGGGGAAGTGGGTCGGGGGCTGAAGAAAATATTGATGGCACAGGAAAGATGAAAAGGACATTGGCCTATATTTGTGGGAATGGAGAGAGCTATCTGGAAGCTCACCCTTTACACTTCCTTCACTGTCCTTCTGGCATCCCACCTGCTGGACCCCAGGAACTCTGTGACAGGGGGCACAGCAGCCTTTGAACCCAGCCTGGATTATTGTGTGGTGAAGATTCCTCGATGGGACCTTAGCAAGTTCCTGCGAGTCAGCACAAAGATCGGGAGCTGCATGAAGAGCGTTGGTGAGACTCATTCCCCGGGCACCCCCATGGGGCCCCCCATGACCAGTAATCTCAAATGTCCGAGTTCCCTGGCGTGGTCTTTTAGCCCCTATAGGAGCAGGTGCTTGAGACATTTCAAACTAAGATTATAGTCCTCGTCAGGAGTTGGGGAGGCATCTGGAAATCTGTGTTGGAATACAGAATCTCCGGGATAGGTGCAAGCCACCAGACTACCTCATCTCATTTTTACAGTATCTCCTCCTCTGGCACTTTCTGCTTTGGCCACTAAATGACTTTTTTTTAATTATGATGTTTACATCAGAGCAGGGCATCATAGACCTTTTTGGTAACAAGGAAATTTATTAGTGAATGATGAATGGCTGTAGCAGTACCCAGCAGTGGCAGAGCATGTTGGAATTGAGTTAGTATGTTTCTTTGTGGTATCCCTTTAGTTGCCTAAGACCATACTCTAACACATTTCAACCAAAACAAAAATATACATGTACCAGACAGAGTGCCACCAGCCTGATAGATAAGAGCATTTTGTGGTGCTCCAGCTTTCCATTTAGAGCAGTAGTGGCCTTTAAACAAGTCTAAGCTCAGATATTATTTCAGAATTTTTAGAAATTCTGCAAGACTGCCAATTTGTTCCTTCTGGAGATGAATCTCTGTTATATGAAAATTAGAATAAACATGGGAATGAAGCCATAATTAAATTGTGGCAAAAAGAAGTGGATTGAAAATAGGCCAATGAAAGATTGGTTCCTAGATGAGACATTTAATTGTTTTGTATCTATTCAAGTATTCTTGGAATGTGGTCTTTGATAACTTTTTGAAACTTTTATTATACAAGTAAGTAAGAAACATGAATCATGGAAAACAAGAAAAGATAGTTTAACCAAAGAACAATAGTCACCTGTAATCTTGCCTTACAGAGATTGATTAATTCGGCCATGTGTCTATGACTGCATACATTTCTTTTTTTTTTTTGAGACTGAGTCTGGCTCTGTCGCCCAGGCTGGAGTGCGGTGGCCGGATCTCAGCTCACTGCAAGCTCCGCCTCCCGGGTTCACGCCATTCTCCTGCCTCAGCCTCCTGAGTAGCTGGGACCACAGGCGCCCGCCACTTCGCCCGGCTAGTTTTTTTTTGTATTTTTTAGTAGAGATGGGGTTTCACCGTGTTAGCCAGGATGGTCTCAATCTCCTGACCTCGTGATCCGCCCGTCTCGGCCTCCCAAAGTGCTGGGATTACAGGCTTGAGCCACCGCGCCCGGCCGACTGCATACATTTCTAGGCATATGTGTATGCATGTGTTAGGTTTCTCTTTTTTAACAAATCTCAAAAGGTCTTATAACCACAGTTACAAAGAAATCGAACAAAATAAGTCACAATCTGCTTTCTTAACACTGCTGTTAGCATCGTAGTGTTCTTAAAACTTTTTTAAAGAAACGTAAATGTTAGAATTGTAAATAGAAAAATACAGTTGGTAAGAAATACTTAAGCCCCTAGAGTAAATGGTCAGAGGAGATGAACAAAACTTTACAGAAGAAGAAATCAATAAGCAAACCTGGAGAAAAGACGGTTCCTGTCATTAGTAAAAAGAAATCTAGTTAAATGAGATACTGTTATGCCCACTTCTTAGAAGGTTGATTAAACTTCGTATGATAAAGCACAGACTTCTGTAAAGTTATTTGTACTTATCAAAGGCTGTAAAATTTGTGTTACCTATTGCCTCTACATTTCTAGAAATGTATCCTAAGGAGATTATCCAAAACAGAAAACATCATACCCAGTCCAGGCATGGTAGCTATAATTAATCCCAGCACTTTGGAAAGCTCAGGTGGGAGGATCGCTTGAGCCCACGAGTTCAAGGTTGCAGTGAGCCGTAACTGTACCACTGCACTCCAGCCTGGGCGACAGGGTCTTTTTTGTTTGTTTTTGTTTTTGTTTGAAACGGAGTTTCGCTCTTGTTGCCCAGGCTGGAGTGCAATGGTGTGATCTCAGCTCACCACAACCTCCGCCTCCCGGGTTCAAGCGATTCTCCTGTCTTAGCCTCCCGAGTCACTGGGATTACAAGCATGTGCCACTATGCATGGCTAATTTTGTATTTTTAATGGAGACAGGGTTTCTGCCTGTTGGTCAGGCTGGTCTTGAATGCCCATGCTCAGGTTGATCTGCCTACCTCGGCCTCCCAGAGTGCTGGGATTATAGGCATGAGCCACTGTGCCTGGCCGAGACCCTGTCTCTTTTATCTTTTTTTTTTTTTTTTTGAGACGAAATCTTGCTCTGTCACCCAGGCTGGAGTGCAGTGGCACGATCTCAGCTCACTGCAAGCTCCGCCTCCTGGGTTCACGCCATTCTCCTGCCTCAGCGTCCTGAGTAGCTGGGACTACAGGCGTCCATCACCATGCCTGGCTAATTTTTTGTATTTTTAGTAGAGACAGGATTTCACCATGTTAGCCAGGATGGTCTCGGTCTCCTGACATCATAATCCGCCCGCCTCGGCCTCCCAAAGTGCTGGAATTACAGGCGTGAGCCACTGTGCCTGGCTTTTTTTTTTTCTCTTTTTATTAGACGGAGTCTTCCTCTGTCGCCAGGCAGGAGTGCAATGGCGCGATCTCGGCTCACTGCAACCTCCGCCTCCTGGGTTAAAATGATTCTCCTGCCTCAGCCTCCTGAGTAGCTAGGACTACAGGAACTCACCACCATGCCCAGCTAATTTTTGTATTTTTAGTAGAGATGGGGTTTCACCACATTGATGGTTTTGATCTCTTGATCTCGTGATCTGCCTGCCTTGGCCTCTCAAAGTGCTGGGATTACAGGCATGTGCCACCATGCCTAGCCAACCCTGTCTGTTTAAAAAATAAAGAATACATCACAGCCTAACTTATAATTATGAAAACTTTTTTTTTAAATACAGAGTTTTATTCTGTCAGGGTGGAGTGCACTGGTGTGATTGTAGCTCACTGCTGCTTGCATCTCCTAGGCTTAAGTAATCTCCCACCCCATCCTCATGAGGAGTGAGACTACAGGTGTATACCACCACACCCTGCTAATTTTTTTTTTTTTTAATTATTTTTTGTAGAGAGGGAGGTTTCACTATGTTGTGCAAGCTGGTCTCAATCTGCCTCAAGTGATCCTTCTGCCTCAGCCTCCCAAAGTGTTGGATTACAGGTGTGAGCCACCAGGACTGCCTAATTGTAAACACTTAAAAGCTAAATGGGCCAAGTGCAGTGCCTCACACCTGTAATCCCAGCACTTTGGGAGGCTGAGGTGGGCATATCCTGAGGTCAGGAGTTTGAGACCAGCCTGGCCAATATGGTGAAACCCCATCTCTAAAAAATATACAAAACTTAGCCAGGCATGGTGGCACGCACCTGTAGTCCCAGCTACTCAGGAGGCTGAGGCAGGAGAATCGCTTGAACCTGGGAGGCAGAGGTTGCAGTGAGCTGAGATTGCACCACAGACTCCAGCCTGGGTGACACAGTGAGACTACGTCTCAGGAAAAAAAAAAAAAATGCTAAATGTCCTTCAGTTAGCAGTTAAATTATGGCAAATCATATAAGAATTAAGTTGGTGTTGGCCAGGCACAGTGGTGCACGCCTATAATCCCAGCACTTTGGGAGGCGGAGATGGGTGGATCACCTGAGGTTGGGAGTTCGAGACCAGCCTGGCCAACATGGTGAAACCCTGTCTGTACTAAAAATACAAAAATTAGCCGGGCATGGTGGTGGATGCCTGTAATCCCAGTTATTTGGGAGGTTGAGGCAGGAGAATCACTTGAACCCAGGAGGCGTTACACTGAGCTGAGATCACCATTGCACTCCAGCCTGGGTGACAAGAGCGAAACTCCATCTCATAAAAGAATTAAGTTGGTGTTTATGAGGCCACGTGGCAATGTGGGAAAATGTATGATGAAAAAACACAGGATGGAAATTATATGTATGCTGTGATCATATGTAAAACATACCTATGAAGGGCCCGGCACGGTGGCTCACGCCTATAATCCCAGCATTTTGGGAGGCCGAAGCGGGTGGGTCACGAGGTCAGGAGTTCGAGACCAGTTTGTCCAACATGGTGAAATCCCGTCTCTACTAAAAATACAAAAATTAGCCGGGCGTGGTGACATGCACCTGTAATCCCAGCTACTCAGGAGGCTGAGGCAGGAGAATTGCTTGAACCCGGGAGGCAGAGGTTGCAGTGAGTTGAGACTGCGCCATTGCATTCCAGCCTGTGCAACAAGAGTGAAACTCCATCTTACAAAAAAAAAAAACCTACGAAGAAAAGTCCAGAAAGAGAAACTCTAAAATGATGGTTGTAAATGTGATTTACTTTGCGTGGATGAGTAGTAGGACTCATCTTCCTATTATCTACACTTTTTAAAAAAGTTTTAAAGAATTCCAGATGGTGTTATCATTATGTGAATAAATCAAGCCCAATAACTGGACAGCCATCAGTGGTTTGGGCCACTGTGATAAACTTCCAGTATCCAGTATATGGGGTATATTCCAGTATCCCCATGCCCGTTTTAGGCATATTGATTCTATATTCATTAATAAGCATAAAACCTGAGCTTATCCATGAAAATGGCAGGGAAAAGAGCTATAAGTTAAGATTTCTTTTTTTGTGTGTTTTATTTTGTTTTGTTTTGTTTGAGAGGGAGTCTCACTTTGTTCCCCAGGCTGGAGTGCAGTGGTGCGATCTCTGTTCACTGCAAACTCTGCCTCCTAGGTTCACACCATTCTCTTGCCGCAGCCTCCCGAGTAGCTGGGACTACAGGTGCCCGCCACCATGCCCGGCTAATTTCTTTGTGTTTTTAGTAGATATGGGGTTTCACCATGTTAGCCAGGATGGTCTCAACCTCCTGACCTTGTGGTCCGCCTGCCTTGGCCTCCCAAAGTGCTGGGATTAATCGTGAAACACCATGAATCCCACCATCATGTCATTTGCCTTGGGAATCTCCCAGAGTCTTGACTATAAACCGTAGGCATTATGGGCAGTGCCCTCCTTCCACCCTTTCCACCTCCACACCTTCAGTCCTTCCATTCTGTTCTTCCAGGTGAAGTCATGGGCATTGGGCGTTCATTTGAGGAGGCCTTCCAGAAGGCCCTGCGCATGGTGGATGAGAACTGTGTGGGCTTTGATCACACAGTGAAACCAGTCAGCGATGTGGTAAGTTGCTCCCCTCCCCTGGTAACACCCCTAAAATAGACCCTGCTTCTCATTGCCCCCAGACCATGAGCTTGTTACCAGTAACACTAGCAGCAGTTATCATTGGACATTTGCTTTGTTTTCACTTTGCTGAGAATTTTGAGATGTCTCATTATCACGCAAGGATGTATTACTAGATTTGTTTTTACAGATGAGGAAACTGAGACTTAGGTTCTAGAAATTACTCAAAGCCACATAGCCAGTGAGAGGTAGACCCAGGATTGGTATCCAGGTTTTTGCAATTATACAGCCTGTGCTCTGGTGTACAGTTTCCCCTGAGACAATGGCAGCTACGCATGCTCAGGCTTTTAGATGGGCTGGCGGTAGCTTCCCTCTGTCTACCCCCTTTCTATCAGGAGTTGGAGACTCCAACAGATAAGCGGATTTTTGTGGTGGCAGCTGCTCTGTGGTCTGGTTATTCGGTGGACCGCCTGTATGAGCTCACACGCATCGACCGCTGGTTCCTGCACCGAATGAAGCGTATCATCACACATGCCCAGCTGCTAGAACAACACCGTGGACAGCCTTTGCCCCCAGACCTGCTGCAACAGGCCAAGTGTCTTGGCTTCTCAGACAAGCAGATTGCCCTTGCAGTTCTGAGGTCAGAGGTGGCAATGAGAGCTTCCGGCTGAGAAATGTGGGGCAGAACCTTTGTATCAGTGAGGGACCCTTGGGAAGGAGGAAGGAGAGTGTGGGGAGCTTTAGAGGCTTCTGACCTTGGTTCCAAGGACATTTTCTTTCATCCCTGCCCTGGGGTCTCAACCGTCTATCAGTCTGTACCCTACTCCCTGGGCCTGTGTTTCAGACCCTTCTTCTATTTTAGCACAGAGCTGGCTGTTCGCAAGCTGCGTCAGGAACTGGGGATCTGTCCGGCAGTGAAACAGATTGACACAGTTGCAGCTGAATGGCCAGCCCAGACAAATTACCTGTACCTAACATACTGGGGCACCACCCACGACCTCACCTTTCGAACACCTCATGTCTTAGTCCTTGGCTCTGGCGTCTACCGTATTGGCTCCAGTGTTGAATTTGACTGGTGTGCTGTAGGCTGCATCCAGCAGCTCCGAAAGGTCAGAGAGTTCATTTTCATTCCAGTTTCTTTGCTGTTTTGTTTATCTCTAGCAATTGCTTGGCACTGATCCTGGCATTTCCTATTAATTGCCATCACTTACTTTGGTCATAGAGCTTTGGGGCGGGGGTCCTTTTAGGCCATCTCTCATGCCCCACATGGTGCATGAATCTCTTCCCCAACACTTTGTACCTCCTTCCCTCCCAAGGCAGGGGTCCTATACAGCTCTTTCAGAGGAAGCTGTGCTGGCACTCTCTGAAGTAGGGGCTTTGGCTTAGTTTCTCCATGATTTTCCTGACGGCTAAGTACCCTTCCCCTCCCTCTTGCAGATGGGGTATAAGACCATCATGGTGAACTATAACCCAGAGACAGTCAGCACCGACTATGACATGTGTGATCGACTCTACTTTGATGAGATCTCTTTTGAGGTGAGGGGGAATGGGGGCTTCCTGGTAGCTTGGGTGGCCAGGGTCGAGTCGAACAGCTGGCTGACCTAAGATTCTTTTAAACTTGGTGGGGGCTGAGGGAAGCAGTGAGCAGGAAGGCTCAGATTCCTGCCCTCTTTTGCTGCCACTGCTTGTTTCTTCCCCTGCACTGTAGGTGGTGATGGACATTTATGAGCTCGAGAACCCTGAAGGTGTGATCCTATCCATGGGTGGACAGCTGCCCAACAACATGGCCATGGCGTTGCATCGGCAGCAGTGCCGGGTGCTGGGCACCTCCCCTGAAGCCATCGACTCGGCTGAGAACCGTTTCAAGTTTTCCCGGCTCCTTGACACCATTGGTATCAGCCAGCCTCAGTGGAGGGAGCTCAGTGACCTCGAGGTGGGCTGGGACCTGGTGGGATACCTGGAGGCTGGATGATTCTTGGGGGTGAGTGTGAACAACCCAGCTAAGCTCCCTGCCTCCTGTAGTCTGCTCGCCAGTTCTGCCAGACCGTGGGGTACCCCTGTGTGGTGCGCCCCTCCTATGTGCTGAGTGGTGCTGCTATGAATGTGGCCTACACGGATGGGGACCTGGAGCGCTTTCTGAGCAGCGCAGCAGCCGTCTCCAAAGAGCATCCCGTGGTCATCTCCAAGTTCATCCAGGAGGCTAAGGTGGGAGGCTGCAGACAGCGAAGTCTCTGAGGGCATGCTGCCAGCCCTGGAGGAGACTTCCTTCTCTGGTCCAGCAGAATCATAGGCACCAGAGCTGGGAACAGTGGGCTCTGTGGGGCTCGGTAAAGGAAGAGACAATCCTAGAGTAAGTGGGAGAAGAAAGTGGCCGTACATCACACTGTCTGTGTCCCCCCACTAGGAGATTGACGTGGATGCTGTGGCCTCTGATGGTGTGGTGGCAGCCATCGCCATCTCTGAGCATGTGGAGAATGCAGGTGTGCATTCAGGTGATGCCACGCTGGTGACCCCCCCACAAGATATCACTGCCAAAACCCTGGAGCGGATCAAAGCCATTGTGCATGCTGTGGGCCAGGAGCTACAGGTCACAGGACCCTTCAATCTGCAGCTCATTGCCAAGGTAATAAGGCTAAAGGAAAGAATTAAAGGGCCACAGTGCCATGAAACCCTGTACTGTCTCCTACCTTCATCTAAGTAGGCAGGGAAGCTTGAGGGAAGGGGCTTTAGCTGGAGCTAATGGTGTTGGGGCTTATGACAGTTAGTCACCCTGAACCCTGCTCAGTCTGATTCCCCCAGAGACTGGTGACTGAGAGGAAGAGTCTAGGCCTATAGATAGTGTCAGCAAGGCCATCCTGCAGAAGGCCTGACCAGTCTTCTCTGCCCCAGGATGACCAGCTGAAAGTTATTGAATGCAACGTACGGGTTTCTCGCTCATTCCCCTTCGTTTCCAAGACACTGGGCGTGGACCTAGTAGCGTTGGCCACGCGGGTCATCATGGGGGAAGAAGTGGAACCTGTGGGGCTGATGACTGGTTCTGGAGTCGTGGGAGTAAAGGTAAGGAATATTGAAACCCTTGGGGTTAGCAGAAGAATAGCGGGAGAGAGGTCACTCACCACACAGAGCTGTCAATCAGCATGTAAACCAGGCACCGACTGCAAGGCGTTGCCGGATCATGGGGGTAATGAGGTGGTCATTGTCCCTTAGGAGCTTACTTTATGGTAATAGGAGGGAAGAGAAGTTGCATCCCCAAAAAAACTTTGGTATAGAACAGGCTGTGATAAAACTACATATTCGACCTATAAACAGAATGCTGCAGGAGTTCAGAGACAGGAGGTGCTGCTTCCAAAACAGGTGATCTGGGAAGACTTGAGAGAAGGGGTGCTATTTGAATTGAGTTTTGAAGGATGGTTAAGGTTTTTTATTTGCAAGGGCACATCCTAAGCAGAACCTGAGGGACAACCCCAAGTATGTTTGGAAAGCAGTAGGGCACACAGAGAGGGCAAGCTGACCCTGCCATTCAGATGAGCTCAAGAACAGGGGACCGCGTCCGTCTCTGCTGGTGAGGGAGGAGGTCCCCTCACACCTTGGCCCTCTCTCTTCCCTCCTGCTCCTTTAGGTGCCTCAGTTCTCCTTCTCCCGCTTGGCGGGTGCTGATGTGGTGTTGGGTGTGGAAATGACCAGTACTGGCGAGGTAGCCGGCTTTGGGGAGAGCCGCTGCGAGGCATACCTCAAAGCCATGCTAAGCACTGGCTTTAAGATCCCCAAGAAGAATATCCTGCTGACCATTGGCAGCTATAAGGTACCAGAATCCACGTGGACTTCCCGAGGGCCGTAGCTCCCCGAGCCAGGGCTGACCTTGAAATGGAAGACAGGAAGAAAACAATTTCATCCTTCTGTTTGGTTTCAGAACAAAAGTGAGCTACTCCCAACTGTGCGACTACTGGAGAGCCTGGGCTACAGCCTCTATGCCAGTCTCGGCACAGCTGACTTCTACACTGAGCATGGAGTCAAGGTACAGGAACTCTGGCAACCTACCCCACTGTTGCCCTTCCCCAAGGGGGTGAAAATACTGCACCAAAGAATTATCTGGGCTGAGCATGGTGGCATATGCCTGTAGTCCCAGATACTCAGGAGGTTAAGGCAGGAGACTTTCTTGAGCCCAGGAGGTAGAGGCTGCAGTGAGCTGTGAGTGTGCAGTGAATGCACCATTGCACTCTGGCCTGGGAAACAGTGAGATGCTGTCTCAAAAAAAAAAAAAAAAAAAAAAAAAGGATTATCTCCTATTCCCCTGCTTTTATTATTACCATTATACTAATAAGCTATATTCCATGTAGAAAGCAGAATACACAGGAAGCAAAGAGAAAAGTCTCTTATAGTCTCTCTACCACTATTCTGATATTTTTCCTTCCAGAATTTTCTGTGTACATATGTGTGAGCTCATATTGCACCTAGTCCTTGGTAACCTATTTACTTAGTGTAGATATCTTTCCTGTTAAGAAATATACTTTGCCAATATCAAATAGTGGCAGCCCTCGGTCCCCACCCTATGGGTCCTCAGTCTCCTCATCATGGGCTCCTCGGCCAGCTCCTCTCCCTTAAGGTTAGCTTTCCTGACCCCTGCCAGGCTCAGCTTGGCCTTGACCTTGACTCCTGGTTGGCAGGTAACAGCTGTGGACTGGCACTTTGAGGAGGCCGTGGATGGTGAGTGCCCACCACAGCGGAGCATCCTGGAGCAGCTAGCTGAGAAAAACTTTGAGCTGGTGATTAACCTGTCCATGCGTGGAGCTGGGGGCCGGCGTCTGTCTTCCTTTGTCACCAAGGGCTACCGCACCCGGCGCTTGGCCGCTGACTTCTCCGTGCCCCTAATCATCGATATCAAGTGCACCAAACTCTTCGTGGAGGTAACTGAGACCCACGTGCTGGGAGGGAGAGACTGCCGGTGTTGATGGAGGAGTGAGTATGGAACAGTCATGCTAGTAATAAAGCTTCGTGGCTACAGAGGGAGAGACGATGGGTATAGAGAGTACAGAGCCTGGTTTATGGGAAAACCCACATCTCTCCCTGCAACTCCCAGAATCACCCTTCCCTTAAATCAAAGCTGACTGCTTTCCACTTGCAGGCCCTAGGCCAGATCGGGCCAGCCCCTCCTTTGAAGGTGCACGTTGACTGTATGACCTCCCAAAAGCTTGTGCGACTGCCGGGTAAGTCTTTGGGGAGAACTTGGCTTTTGGACACTGGCAGCCGCTGGCATAGAGGCCCTCAGTGTGGTGAAGGATGGCTAGGGGGTCCACACTCTGTCCTGGACTGCACAGACTGTGAAGACCCCAGAGTCTTTCTCAGTCTTTCATTCCTTGATCCACAGTGGCCTGTCTGAGGATCCTTTTTGTTTGTTTGTTTGTTTGTTTGAGAGGGAGTGGTGTGCGATATCAACTCACTGCAACTTCTGCCCCCCAGGTTCAAGCGATTCTCCTGCCTCAGCCTCCCAAGTAGATTACAGGCGCGTGCTACCATGCCAGGCTAATTTTTGTATTTTTGGTAGAGACGGGGTTTCACCATGTTGGTCAGGTTGGTCTCGAACTCCTGACCTCAGGTGATCCACCTGCCGCGGCTTCCCAAAGTGCTAGGATTATAGGCGTGAGCCACCACATCCAGCTTATCCTTCCTATTTCTGAATCTTCCTGTAATCTTGCTTCCATTTTATCCTAGGATTGATTGATGTCCATGTGCACCTGCGGGAACCAGGTGGGACACATAAGGAGGACTTTGCCTCAGGCACAGCTGCTGCCCTGGCTGGGGGTATCACCATGGTGTGTGCCATGCCTAATACCCGGCCCCCCATCATTGACGCCCCTGCTCTGGCCCTGGCCCAGAAGGTGAGCCAGTGCACCTCTCTTCCTGGTATTGGAGACCCACATGCCCCCACCAGCCACCCTTGCTTCCCTGAGCCCTTTTCCTTCTGCCCCTCCCCATGGGCCCAGGCCACTGGTGCCAGACTAGCCTGTGTGGGCATGGGTGCCAGTGAGCCTTACCTCTGTGTATCCTCTCCAGCTGGCAGAGGCTAGCGCCCGCTGCGACTTTGCCTTATTCCTTGGGGCCTCGTCTGAAAATGCAGGAATGTTGGGCACCGTGGCCGGGTCTGCAGCTGGGCTGAAGCTTTACCTCAATGAGACCTTCTCTGAGCTGCGGCTGGACAGCGTGGTCCAGTGGATGGAGGTAGGGAGTGTGCATGTGGCAGGAGGCCACCACCCAGTGTCTCCTGGCTTGTGGGCCCCTAGCAGTGAGGATTCAGGGTATCTCCTGGGGGTTCTGGGCTCTGATGAGCACAGTAAAAAGTTCTGCACACTTCCTCATCAGTTCTTTCTGCTCCCAGCATTTCGAGACATGGCCCTCTCACCTCCCCATTGTGGCTCACGCAGAGCAGCAAACTCTGGCTGCTGTCCTCATGGTGGCTCAGCTCACTCAGCGCTCAGTGCACATATGTCACGTGGCACGGAAGGAGGAGGTAAGAGTATACCAGAGTTCCTGCTGTCTCTGTTGCTTTCCTAGTAACACCAAAGGTCAGGGTAGTCCTTGGGGGCAGGAGACAGCTGGAGGAGAGTCTCGAGCCAGTGGGAGGAGGGTCTCGAGCCAGCGCCCTTGCAGGTCTACATCATCATTTTTTTTTTTTTTTTTTTTTTTTTTTGAGACGGAGTCTCGCTCTGTCGCCCAGGCTGGAGTGCAGTGGCCGGATCTCGGCTCACTGCAAGCTCCGCCTCCCGGGTTCACGCCATTCTCCTGCCTCAGCCTCCCGAGTAGCCGGAACTACAGGCGCCCGCCACCGCGCCCGGCTAGTTTTTTGTATTTTTTTAGTAGAGACGGGGTTTCACCATGTTAGCCAGGATGGTCTCGATCTCCTGACCTCGTGATCCGCCCGTCTCGGCCTCCCAAAGTGCAGGGATTACAGGCTTGAGCCACCGCGCCCGGCCTACATCATCATTTTTTAAGCAGGGATGTTGGCCAATGGGACTTTGTGTAGGGCAGGGCATATGGATGGTGCCTCTTCTGAATCTTCCCATTGTTCCTCAGATCCTGCTAATTAAAGCTGCAAAGGCACGGGGCTTGCCGGTGACCTGCGAGGTGGCTCCCCACCACCTGTTCCTAAGCCATGATGACCTGGAGCGCCTGGGGCCTGGGAAGGGGGAGGTCCGGCCTGAGCTTGGCTCCCGCCAGGATGTGGAAGCCCTGTGGGAGAACATGGCTGTCATTGACTGCTTTGCCTCAGACCATGGTGAGAGAATCCAGCATGTACCTCCTCTGCCCAGTGGGGCTTGTGGAACAGCCCTAGCAAGAAAATGGGAACCAGGCCAGGCCTGAGGACTCTATAAGGACAGGGTCTTGATCTATATGAGACGCTAGCCTCTAGGGTGCCTGGTCTGTGATAGGTGCCTGATAAATACTTGTTGAAATAATCAATGAGCCAGTGAGTAAAACTGCAAATGAAAGAATACGTGGGTAAAAGTGTGGGTTCCAGAAGATGGCAGCAGTCCTGTTGCCCTCATTTCCAGTTCCCAGAAAAAATGAGCACTGGGAGTGGTAGTGAGCGTAAGGAGGTTGTTGAAGTGCAGTCCTGGGGTGTGGGTAACTTCCTAGATGTGGAGGTGATTGGTCCTGAGGGTAATGGCTTTCTTTCTCCCAGCTCCCCATACCTTGGAGGAGAAGTGTGGGTCCAGGCCCCCACCTGGGTTCCCAGGGTTAGAGACCATGCTGCCACTACTGCTGACAGCTGTAAGCGAGGGCCAGCTCAGCCTGGACGACCTACTGCAGCGATTGCACCACAATCCTCGGCGCATCTTTCACCTGCCGCCACAGGAGGACACCTATGTGGAGGTGTGGGGATGAGGCCCAGAGCAGGAGGGGAGCTCTCCAGCCCTAGAATCTGGTCTCTGGGGAGCCTTTCCCTAGCATAACCCATGTCCTCTGGGCAGGTGGATCTGGAGCATGAGTGGACAATCCCCAGCCACATGCCCTTCTCCAAGGCCCACTGGACACCTTTCGAAGGGCAGAAGGTGAAGGGCACCATCCGCCGTGTGGTCCTACGAGGGGAGGTTGCCTATATCGACGGGCAGGTACGCAAGTAGCCCCTGCCTGATCTCAGTAGTGCCCTCTTCCACAGCACATTCATCTCTTCCCTACCCAGCACATCTACACTGTCCCACTATGTGCACCACTGCCCTGGACCAGGGGTTGGGGGCACAGCTCCCTCAAGGCGCTTTTTGTCCTTGCTGACATCTACCCCTTTAGGACCTGAGTTCTCTCTGCTCCCTCCTGAGTGCCCTGCCTTCTGCCTGCAGGTTCTGGTGCCCCCGGGCTATGGACAGGATGTACGGAAGTGGCCACAGGGGGCTGTTCCTCAGCTCCCACCCTCAGCCCCTACCACCAGTGAGATGACCACGGTATCCACACTTCTGGGCTAGAGGGCTGGGAGGTGTTAGTCCCAGGGCAGGATAAACAACTTGAACATTTTTGTTGGTGGTTCAGGAACAGTTGGGGTTTTCTTAAGGGACTGAATTTGAAGTGGGGTTGGGTCAATTACTTTTTTTTTTTTATTTTTGAGACAGAGTCTTGCTCTGTCTCCCAGGCTGGAGTGCAGTGGCACGATCTCAGCTTGCTGCAACCTCCGCCTCTTGGGTTCAGGTGATTCTCCTGCCTCAGCCTCCTGAGTAGCTGGGACTATAGGTGTGTGCCACCACACCCGGCTAATTTTTTGTATTTTTAGTAGAGATGGGGTTTCACCGTTTTAGCCAGGATGGTCCAATCTCTTAACCCGGCTGGGCCAATTACTTTTTAAAAACGCTGGGCCTGGCCAGATGCAGTGGCTCATGCCTGTAATCTCAGCACTTTGGGAGGCCAAGGCAGCAGATCACCTGAGGTCAGGAGTTTAAGACCAGCCTAGCCAACATGGTGAAATCCCATCTCTACTAAAAATACAAAATTTAGCCAGGCGTGGTGGTGCACGTCTGTAATCGCAGCTACTTGGGAGGCTGAGGTAGGAGAATTGTTTGAACCCAGAAGGTCACGCCACTGCACTCCAGCCTGAGCGACAGAGCGAGACTCCATCTCAAAAGAAAAAGAAAAAAAAAACTCTGGGCCATTGTTATCCCTCCAGACACCTGAAAGGCCCCGCCGTGGCATCCCAGGGCTTCCTGATGGCCGCTTCCATCTGCCGCCCCGAATCCATCGAGCCTCCGACCCAGGTTTGCCAGGTAAGAGTGGGCTTCCTGTGACTCAGAGGCTGTGTAGGGACAGGATCCACTTCTTCCCAGCGCCTCACCTTTCTCTACTTACACGTCCTCCTTTCCATCCCTTTATCCTTGTCTGATCTGCTGTGCCATCCTTTGCCTAAACAAGTCTCCCAGTGTGAGTAGGCATCTCACAACTTCTCACATGCCCTTTTTTGTTGTGGGCAGCTGTGTTCCTCCGCCCAGGAGCTGGAATCCCACGGGGCAGCAGAGCGTGGGGTAAATCCAGGTTGTTGGTTGGTGTGAGTCTGGCCGTTCCTCTTGCCTAGGATGCCTTTGCCAACTGGGAGAGCCCCGGGAGGGCACCACTGCTCCCATACAACACAGCCCCATGGAAGCCACCTGTCTGTCCCCAGAGCTGCTGCAGTCCCCTGCCCTCCCCTAACCTGCTATATTACTGTGTTGTGAATTGGTTTAACACATACACTGTGATTCAGAGTTCCTGGGAATATGGCATTTCTTTCCAAACCTCAGCCATAAATATATATAAATATATATCTGTCCTCTTGTCCTGTTTGCAGCTGAGGAGCCGAAGGAGAAGTCCTCTCGGAAGGTGGCTGAGCCAGGTGAGACTCCACCCTGACACACACTCACCTCGGGGACCTCTGATCTGGCCTTGGTAGGAGGAACCCTCTGACCAGCCTCTTCTGCCCCATCCCTCACTGCAGAGCTGATGGGAACCCCTGATGGCACCTGCTACCCTCCACCACCAGTACCTAGACAGGCATCTCCCCAGAACCTGGGGACCCCTGGCCTGCTGCACCCCCAGACCTCACCCCTGCTGCACTCATTAGTGGGCCAACATATCCTGTCCGTCCAGCAGTTCACCAAGGATCAGGTGCCTGGGGCAGGGAGGATGGGACCACCCAGAGCTTTGAGGATTTGGAAAACTGGGGCTAGGACCTTTCTAGCTAACTTGGGCTCTTTCTTAGATGTCTCACCTGTTCAATGTGGCACACACACTGCGTATGATGGTGCAGAAGGAGCGGAGCCTCGACATCCTGAAGGTCAGGATCAGGGCCGGGGGTAGGGTCCAAGCCATTGCCTGCCCTTGGGCAGCATCAGGGCAGGGCTGCACAGTGGTCAGAGTGGGTCTTACCTCTGCCATCCTGTTCCCTTATGTTAGTCCATCCCTCTGCTGCTGTAGATCTTCCCCCCACGTTTTCCCTCCCCAAAGCAGGATTTAGCTGGCTTGGGAGGCCCTGAGCATGAGACCATCACCCCACTAGTGGGGTCTTCTGGTCTGGGCTGCTGCAATCACAGGAGAGAGCTAGGGTATGTCCTCCTTCCCCGGCTCATTCAAACACTTAATGATGTGGTTTTCTGGAGGCAGAGCCTTTAGCTCAGAGTGACACCAGTGTTGGAAACGTCAAGGCTCTGACAGGTCACAGGGAAGGTTTAGGTGCAGAAGGGTCCTCACAGCATCCCTCAAATATCACTTGGGGTGGTGGTGCCCACCTGTGGTTCCCCCAGGGTGGACACACATACGTACACCTTCCACCTTGCTCTCTCCCCAGGGGAAGGTCATGGCCTCCATGTTCTATGAAGTGAGCACACGGACCAGCAGCTCCTTTGCAGCAGCCATGGCCCGGCTGGGAGGTGCTGTGCTCAGCTTCTCGGAAGCCACATCGTCTGTCCAGAAGGGCGAATCCCTGGCTGACTCCGTGCAGACCATGAGCTGCTATGCTGATGTCGTCGTGCTCCGGCACCCCCAGCCTGGAGCAGTGGAGGTGAGGCCAGCCTGGGTACTGAGATGGGGTTAAGAAGGCTGGACCCAGGGACTTGAGAACCCTTCTACCCACATTTTCTGTGACTGCAAGTCTCAGGTTGGGCCAGATGAGTGAGGGGACCCCGGAAGAGTGGGACTGACAGTTGGGGGGCCTCTGAGCTGCAAAAGACAGGATTTTCCCCTTTTTTCCAGCTGGCCGCCAAGCACTGCCGGAGGCCAGTGATCAATGCTGGGGATGGGGTCGGAGAGCACCCCACCCAGGCCCTGCTGGACATCTTCACCATCCGTGAGGAGCTGGGAACTGTCAATGGCATGACGGTGAGGGTGGTGGCAGGGGTTGGGGCCCTGCCAGGGGACGATCTAGAGAGGGAGGTAGGAAGTGGTTACCCTGGTCCAGGACAGCTGCATCAAGGAGGCCTTCATTCTGCTCCAGGGACTTTTAAAAGCTTGGAAATGATGTAGCGGGGGGCGGGGGGGAACCCAGTCTGGGATCCCTGTGGTGACTGGGTTCCTCCCCTAGATCACAATGGTGGGTGACCTGAAGCACGGACGCACAGTACATTCCCTGGCCTGCCTGCTCACCCAGTATCGTGTCAGCCTGCGCTACGTGGCACCTCCCAGCCTGCGCATGCCACCCACTGTGCGGGCCTTTGTGGCCTCCCGCGGCACCAAGCAGGTGAGACCCTCACAGCCCAGCCTGGAGGCCATGGAGACGTGGGTTGGGCAGTCAGAGCCCAGTGCTGCATCCACCATGGCTCTCCTCACCCTCCAGGAGGAATTCGAGAGCATTGAGGAGGCACTGCCTGACACTGATGTGCTTTACATGACTCGAATCCAGAAGGAACGATTTGGCTCTACCCAGGAGTATGAAGCTGTGAGTGCTGGGCTTGAGGAAGAAGCTAGGGCTGCTGCCATAGGGCATCAGATATGAGGACAGAAAGGCTGGGCTGAGGGCTGGGTCAGAGCTATTAAACCTCATGTCCGTTAGTTGCCATAGCTGCATGTGGGTGTGGAGGGGGCCACAGTGGAGTCCAGACTTGTGTCCTCTGTAGCCACTCCTACCCCAAGGCACTAACGGGGACCCCATCTGCCTTGCAGTGCTTTGGCCAGTTCATCCTCACTCCCCACATCATGACCCGGGCCAAGAAGAAGATGGTGGTGATGCACCCGATGCCCCGTGTCAACGAGATAAGGTGGTGCAGCGTCAGAGTTGGAGACTGCCTCGGGTCTGGTGGAGGGGAGGAGACTTAGTCCTGGACAAGCCATCCATGGCCTGCATGATAACTTCCTTTTTTTTTTTTTTTTTGCAGCGTGGAAGTGGACTCGGACCCCCGCGCAGCCTACTTCCGCCAGGCTGAGAATGGCATGTACATCCGCATGGCTCTGTTAGCCACCGTGCTGGGCCGTTTCTAGGGCCTGGCTTCCTCAGCCTCTTCTCTTTAGGCCCAGCTGCTGGGCAAGGAATTCCAGTGCCCCCTACGGGGGCAGCACACTTAGATATTCTTGGACATCCAGATAGCTCACATGTGCTGACCACACTTCAGGCTCTGGATTGGAGCTCTCTGGCATGGGGGTGGGGCCTCAGATGCTGGGGCCCAGTCTGCCCTATCTTCATTCCTGCACCTTAAACCTGTACAGTCATTTTTCTACTGACTTAATAAACAGCTGAGCTGCCGCTTGATGCTGAGTGTAGTAGAACGGAGCTTTCTTTTAGAAAAATTGGCCGGGCGCAGTGGCTCAAGCCTGTAATCCCAGCACTTTGGGAGGCCGAGATGGGCGGATCACGAGGTCAGGAGATCGAGACCATCCTGGCTAACACAGTGAAACCCCGTCTCTACTAAAAAAATACAAAAAACTAGCTGGGCGAGGTGGCGGGCATCTGTAGTCCCAGCTACTCAGGAGGCTGAGGCAGGAGAATGGCGTGAACCCGGGAAGCGGAGCTTGCAGTGAGCTGAGATCCGGCCACTGTACTCCAACCCGGGTGACAGAGTGAGACTCCGTCTCAAAAAAAAAAAAAAAAGAAAAATTGAGCAGATTCCCAAATGATAAGAGCAGCGTCACCAGGCAGGGCTCTGGCTAGGGCTGTGTGCCCACACTCGGCATTTTCACACTTGTGGCTCTTTGGGACTCAGCGGGAGCATGTTACTCTGTGCTGAGTCCTGTGTCGTGCTAATGCCAGAGCTTACCTGGAGGCTCTGGCTGGTGTCCCAGTCCTTCTTCCTCAATTCTGTTGACTCAAAGACTTGACAGAGTTCTGCCCTCTTTCTGACACTGGGAGAACACTCATCAGGGTGAAAGGAAGGCTGAGCACTGTGGCCTGTCTGAAGCCGGGCCTTGACTCTACCCCATTCTTAGTGGTTAGTCCTCCTCCAGTGGCTAAGGCTGCCATTGCATTCTCAAAACCACCCTAGAGTTCCCCAGCCACTGTCACTATTAGGAGCCCCTCCTACTTCCCAACCCTCGGAGCCTCTGCCTGACATTGGACAGAGGGGCAGATGCCATGGAGGGCTGAGGAGCAGTTTGGCTTGGAGACCCCAGGGCAGGGGCCTAAGGGGAGTAGCTTATGTGTCTGTGGTTGAGGGCTTCTGAGGAGCGGCTGTGCCATCCGGTGAACTTGAGTAGCATTGGAGAAATCTCGTTTCTTGTTCCAACAAAACTTAGCACGCTGTGGGTACAAAGCACCATGTGCAGTGGGAGTATGAGGACGAATAAGGCAATTCTAACCCTCAGTTTTCAGCCTCAGGTCATGAGGCTTCCAGTGGCTTCTACAGATTAAACTGCTGCACACTGGCACATGATAATGCAAACTGCTCTGACACCATTCAGGAAGCACCTACTTCATCCAGAGAGTATCAGCGTATTCTAGAGATGAGAAAAGGAGAAGGACCTCGTTTTTTGAGAACTTAGTGTGAAGAGGAACTTGATGCATATTCTCACTTCTCACACCAGCCTTCCACCCATTTCACAGCTGTGGACGCTGGCTCAGAGAAGTGGGGGCCAGGCACAGTGGCTCACGCCTGTAATCCCAGCATTTTGGGAGGCTGAGGCAGGTGGATCACCTGAGGTCAGGAGTTTGAGACCAGCCTGGCCAACATGGTGAAACCCTGTCTACTAAAAATACAAAAATTAGCTGTGTTTGGTGGCGTGCGCCTGTAATCACAGCTACTTGGGAGGCTGAGGCAGGAGAATCGCTTGAAACCAGGAGGTAGAGGTTGCAGTGAGCCGAGATGGTACCATTACACTCCAGCCTGAGCAATAAGAGTGACACTGTATCTCAAAAAAAAAAAAAAAAAAAAAAGTGGTAGCTTGCTGGGCCACTCACCTTGAGACACATACAAAGGACTTCTTGACTTAACAACTCACCTTTCTGTTAAAAAGGGAAAGATCATTTCTGGCTTTAAGGGCGTCCAAAAACCAGTGGGAAAGACAAGCCACAAATCTAAGCAGCCAGAGAACAAACCTAAGGTGTCCTGGAGGGAACCAATTTTCAGAAGAGGTCAGCACAGATAATGGAGTCGGAAAAGCCTGTGCCGTGGGGTGTGAGCTGTGTTGTGAGGAAGGACGAAGAATCTTCTTTAGAGTACAGTTCGAGAGGAATGGAAATTGTCTGAGGCACAGTGAGGAGACACTGAACGCAGCAGCAGATTCCTACTCAGTATTGTGAGGGTTGAGAGTCTGACGGACCAGACCAGGGGGTTTGGATGTCAATTCCAATAGAAATGTTAATTTACAACCATAGGTACTATTTGAAGGAGGATACCAAGTATAATGCCAAGTCCTAGAGTGTGGAGGCCTCCGGTCCTGCTAATGTTAACCCTTTCCCGTCTTTGCAAACCCAGATTCCTGCCTGACGAGGTCTCCCTCAGGTACCTGGAGGACTTTGTTGGTTGGAAAATAGTGTCATTTCCAGAACCCTTCCTCTTCTTTCTAGAGACTCCACTTCCTTGCTTAAACTCTTAGAACAATTCAGAGATTCGTTTCCCAATTGTACTCATGGGTACTTGGGACTCACACACAGATTCCCACAGAACTTGGATAGCCTCACCCTCAAGTAGAAGCAGTGTTTGCTGCCAAGTAGCGAACGCATTTTACTCAATTGCTAAGTGGTGGGAGGTGTTCCTGTCCTGAGCCTTTCTTTGGCTCTCCGAATCATAACACAGCTCTGAGTTGAATAAACTTTTTTCCCAAATGACCAGAAAGTAGATCTTATTATTTTGGGAAATAAAATGAAAAAACTTAACCAGCAAAAACCAAAATTAGTGCCTTTTAAAAAAATTTTTATCTTTTTGAGATGGCATCTCGCTTTGTCGCCCAGGCTGGAGTGCAGTGGTGCAATCTTGGCTCACTACAACCTCCGCTTCCCAGGTTCAAGTGATTCTCCTGCCTCAGCTTCCCAAGTAAGTGGGACTACAGGCACGTGCTACCACGCCCAGCTAACTTTTTATATTTTTAGTAGAGGTTTTGCCATGTTGACCAGGCTGGTGTTGAACTCCTGACCTCAAGTGATCCACCCGCCTCGGTCTTCCAAAGTGCTAGGATTACAGGTGTGAGCCACCGCACCCAGCCAAAATTAGCCCTTTAATACAATACCTTTGACTGAGCCTGTTCCACATTCACTGAGAAACAACTTCATATGTGCCATGTAATTGTCACAAAGCATAAAAAGTTACTTTCCTTCCTGAGGTACTTAAGAGGTTTGATCTATTTCTTTTATAAGAAACATTTATATGCCAAGCAGTGTTCTAAGCGCTTTACAGATACATCCCTTTGACACTTGCATGAATCCTTTGACTCTATCCCCCGCCTTGAAAGAAGTCTGGCTAACGTTGGGTTGCTATTACAGCCATTTTCTCCCACCTCTTCACTGTCCACCCTAGTGAAGGAGACAACCCCCTCAACATAGGTAGTCCACCTGGAGCTTTGTCAGCTGCACTCTAGTCCTCACCTTACAACTACCTACCTGAAACCATGGGCAAGTCAGTATGCCTGTAGGCTTTTAGTTTTTATATTAAAAAAATTTTTTTGAGATAGGGTCTCATTCTGTCACCTAGGCTGGAGTGCAGTGGCGCGATCTCAGCTCACTGCAGCCTTGACCTCGTGGGCTCAAGTGATCCTCCCACTTAAGCCTCCCAAGTAGCTGGGACCACAATGGCCATACCACCATGCCTGGCTAATTTTTTGTGTTTTTTTTTTGTAGGGATGGGGTTTTGCCATGTCGCCCAGGCTGGTCTCAAACTCCTGGACTCAAGCGATCCTCCCCACTCAGCCTCCAGAAAAGCTGGGACTACAGGCACATGCCACCATGCCTGGCTAATTTTTATTCTTTGTTTTGTTTTGTAGAGATGGGGATTCGCCATGTTGCTCAGGCTGGTCTATTCCTGGGCTCAAGTGATCCTCCCGCATCAGCCTCCTAAAGTGCTGGGATTACAGCCATGAGCCACCATGCCCAGCCCACCTATAGGCTTTAAAAGGGTAGTTGGCAATTCCCAGTGTAAAACTGCAAAGTGTCTGTAGTTCTGCAATAATATCCCCAGAGACAATAAGGGGGCATTGACCGGTGGAGGTGAGGAGCAGAGAATGAGGGTCAGGATGGGATGAGTGCTTACGGAAGACTCATCTGGCAGCAATGCCTAGAAGAGGGAAAGGAGCCATTCCACCATCTGGAAGCCAATTAGGAAGTTGTTGCAGTAAACACAGCATGGGTGACAAGGGTCTGGATTCAGAGACAGGAATAGATGTTATACGACTGAGGAGAGAGGAGAGTGAAGAATGACCGCACAGTGTGGGACCTCAAGACTGGAAGAATGAAGACTGATGAAGGTAGACCAGATAGCCAGTTTGGGGGAGGGGAGGGTTGATTCCCTTTGGGTGTGATACCTAGCTGCCATGGGCCATCTATATGGAGATGTTATGGAGGTAATGGAGCTGGGGAGTTGGAGCAAGCACAACAGAGACAGGTGGTATTTATATGTGACAACACAAGTGCCATGAGAGCAGGGACTTTATTCACTGATGTATCCCAAACACCCAGAACAAGGTTGAGCACATAGTAGGTGCTCAATAAACGTGTTGACTGAAGCATCAACATAAAGGTAATTGAAGCTTTTAAAATACGCATATTTGTAGAATGGGGGCAAGCCTCAATTTCAGCAAGGGCAGCAAAAGAACTCAGAAGAAAGCCCTCAAGAGGCCCAGAATTCCAAGTGTGTGAGGGACAGGAGACGTATTGGTAGATTCAAATCCTGTAGCAGGCCAAAGAGAAGGAAATTTGAGGCAAGGACGTTGTCACAATAGTTGTTAGGCTGATGCTCTGTGGTGGTAAGCAGGTTTCACAAGGTTACTGAGGGACTGGTTTAGAAGCTGAGGTCATTTACAAGTGGCAAGGAAAAAAATGGGTATTGAGATTGGGCGCTCAAAGGCTCTAGAGAAGGTCGGGGAAGCTGTGATGAATCTGCAGGAGATTAATAGAGTCACAAGCAAGACTTGAGGGAAAGCTAAACACTGAATTTGTGGTGGGGCTGGGGGAAGCCATGTCCAGGGCAGGGGTGTGGAAGGGCTTGTACTCCCTGGAGAACCCAAGAAATAGAAATGACTGCCTGCTTGAGAGCACCTGGATTGCTACCATCACATGCTCCCATCAGACACAGATTTATACCTCGGGAATCAGCATGTATGAAACCTGCTTGTTGGCCCATTGGTAGGAGCTGGGGATTAGAGGGTATGTTATGGACTTTGCATTGGCCTGATGTTTATCTGTTCACCATCCTTCCACCCATTCCTTCCATCACCAGCAGTCACACTGAGCATGTACTTGGTGTCTGGCTGTGAGTTAGATGCTGGGGGAGCATGCCTTCCTTTAAGGAGTGTGCAGTCAGTAGCCACTCCCCGTGTTACTGTGCCTCCCAGCAGTCCTGTGTGACCACGTCCTGGTCCAGCAGGATGGAGGGAAGTAGGGAGGCCATGCTTGGGCAGACTCCATGGTCAGGAAAAAGCAAGTCTGTTGTTTTAGGGTCTGAACCCTGCTTATTTTGGTAAGCTTTCTTATCTTCTTAATATTCTGGGTTCAGTTCCCTTCTATTTCTCCCCAGGTTTTTGGCTACAGTCCTTTAAATTAAATTTATAGCCATCATTGTTGAGCCAAAGCAAACAAGAGAATGGAATTGGAGGTTTAGGTTGTTTGGGTCATGTCCTCTGAGTGAGCTTCACCAGGCCCGGACTTCTTCCTGTCCCCAGGATGCTGTAGCCAGAGAGCAGGTGAGGGTGTCTGGGGTACTGCATGGGGAATGGCAAGAGCAGAGAGAGGCTAGGGCCAGGGCTGAAGGAGGAAGGCACCGGCTCTGGCAACCTGGGCCTTCCTGCCTACCCACCCTCCCCACGTTCTTTCTCTTGCCAGTTAAGGAAACAGGGCCTGCTTTGTGTATGGGGTTGCTGGTGATCACAGCTGCATCTGGGGGTGTGGTGGTGTACACGTGGAGTCCCAGCTGCTTAGGAAGCTGAGGCAGGAGGATTGTTTGAACCAAGGAGTTTGAGGCTAGCCTGAGCAGCATAGCAAGACCCCATCTCAAAAAAGAAAAAAGAAAAAGCCCACACACAGCTGCATCTGGGGCTTCAGGCTTTGCCCTGTTGGGGCCTGGGAACTGCCCCTCCAAGCACCCCTTGAAAGGTACTTACCAGGTACTGACGAGGTGGCCCTGGGAACTGCCAGAGTTGGGGGAAGGGAGGTTGGAGAGTTAAGAGAGAAGAGTACTCCAACTGTAAAAGGAACACCCTGAATACAGTTCTCCACAGTGAGGGGCTCTGCCTGGCGGAGGGGAAAAGGGTCTTCCCATCCTGACGCCAGTCCTGAGACTCACTGCAGAGACTTCCGGCTGCCTCTGCCGCTACCGTGGTGCAGGCCCCTGTGGGGGGCGCTGCTCCCCAGCCAGCGGGGTTCTAGGCAGCGGGAGGGCCAAATGCCTCCTTCAAGCTGGCTGCACTGGGGCCCTGACCGGGCGGGAGGGCCGATAGAGGGTGGTGCTTATCACCCGGGCTTCCTCTTGACCCTGCCCCCTGGGTCCTGGACCTTGGCCTTCACCTCTCAGACGTGGTGCAGGACTCACCCTGGGCCACTCCAGGTGGGCAGCCTGGGGAGAAGGGCAGGACCTGCCCATGTGCCCATGCTACCCCGCCCAGTCACTGCAGCACGAGGCTTCTAAGGTTCGCAACCTGCATTCTGGCCCCTTGGTCTCCAGTCTCTCCTTTAAACAGCCCTGCAGCTCGCGGCAGAGAAATCCAGCCTGCCTCTTTCCCTCCGTTCTCCATTTCACCCCTTCCCTAGCTGTCCCTCTTCTCTGGTTCCTTCCTCTCTGACCTGAAAGCCCTCCCCTCCCCGAGTTAATCAGCCATGTAAAGAGCTGGGGCTGGCTGAGGGATGGGCCCTCCCCCCTCCCCCACCTGCGTTGCTCTCCCCTGCCTTCCCCTCACCCCTCCCAGGCCCAGTCCCTTCCCCTCGACGTTCCCTCCTCCATCTATCATCAAGGAAGGGCACCCAGGGGAAAGGGACTTCTGGATAAGCAAGTGGAGGAGGAGGGGGATTGGAGGATAATGGGGGAGTGCAGGCAGCTCTGTAGATAAGGATTTCCTGGGCTCCCAGGGATGGCAGCCCAGTGTGAAGGTGGGAGAATGCTCCAGAGACCTGTCTCCTCATCCTCCCAATGCCTGAAGGTGGGTTGAAAGGCAGGGTGGCATGGAGAAAGGACTGGGGACTTCCAGGGGCCAGAACCCAGAACCGTGGGAATCTCAGCCCTGACGGTCACCAGCTGCACGACCAAGGGCAGGTGAGCCTGCTTCTCCATCTGTCAGGTGCACAGGATACTGTTCGCGCCACAGGGCCTTGTACAAAGTAAGCTCAATGACTGCTGCTTCCTTTCCCTGCTGTTAGGGTGCTGGGCCACTCTGTTACCCTGAAATCTCTCCCCTACATCCTGGGTTCAACCCAAAAGCTAACTCTTCTACACACCTTCTATATACCAGGCATGTTCACGCCCATGATATCATGTAATCCCTATTTTATAATTGAGAAAGCTGAGATGCAGAGAAGTGAACTGTGACTAGAATCATAGTAGAAGGCAGAACAGAACCAGACGGCCTGACCCCAGAGCCCCAGGACAGGAGTGCCAGTGGCAGCAGGCTGCTGGAGGAGCTGGGGAAAGGTTTGCTGAGAAACTCAACTAGGCAAGAGCTTCAGAGGGGCCTAGAGTGGGAGTGAGAGCTTGGGCGTGTGCTGGCTGACCCAGGGGAAGTATTTTTCCCTCCCTGAGTCTCCTTCTTCTACGGACAGAAGATGGACTGGATGCCTGGTGAAGGCATTCACTTGCCCTGAGCATTCTGCTCCCTCCCCTGCAAAGGGACCCGGCATGGCACAGATAGGACAGGCTGTGGCTTAAAGCATTTCATAGGGTGAAAATCGAGTCCTCCTCTTCCCCACCCTCCTTCCCTCTCCTCGATTTCCTCACTCTTCCCCACCCCCATCCTGTCACTTGGGGTCTATAATCAATGAGACGTAAAATGAGAAAGTATCAGGAACCAGCAAAGCATGGCGAGCAGCTGGGGCGGCCTTGCCGCCGGGTGTGATGGACTGCCAGCCTTTTGCCTCGCCAGCCTCCCACGCCCTGACGTGGGCAGTGGCATCTCACCCAGTCTGGGCTAAGGCCCCTGGCTGGACATCAGGCAGGGGGCTCGCTCTGATGAGTCCAAAAGCCTCACCTTTAAAAAGGAATGAAATCTATGGTCTTGACATGGAAAGATGAGTCCAGGCTGCACGGTTGTCATAAACACAGGTTATATGATCTCACCTATAAGATGACACCATTTTTTGTTATTATGTAGAAATACTGACCCCATACTGGGATTAGCAGTTTTTTCAGGAAGTAAGATTACAGGAGAAACATTCACTTTCTACTTTATATACTTTTCCTTTGTTGTACCCTTAAAACAAGTATATATTGCTTTTATAATAAAAATAATCTGATAATAAATGTATTTCCATTATGAGGAAGGCTCACAGAAATATGCATGGGCTATTGAAAATGCTCAACGTCCTTGCTTTGGGCTGGGATTTTATCAACATGGTGGGAAGGCCTAAAGCACCAGATCTAAAATCAAAGCACAGAGTCTAATTTTTTTTTTTTTTTTTTTGAGACAGAGTCTCCCTCTGTTGCCCAGGCTGGAGTGCAGTGGCGCGATCTCAGCTCACTGCAACCTCTGCCTCCCAGGTTCAAGTGATTCTTCCTGCCTCAACCTCCTGAGTAGCTGGGTTTACTGGCGCACGCCACCACACCTAGCTTTTTTTTTTTTTTTTTTTTTTTTTTTTGAGCAGAATTTCAGTCTTGTTGCCCAAACTGGACTACAACGACATGATCTTAGCTCACCGCAACCTCTGCCTCCCCCGGGTTCAAGCAATTCTCCTGCCTCAGCCTCCTGAGTAGCTGGGATTATAGGCATGCGCCACCACGCCTGGCTAATTTTGTATTTTTAGTAGAGACAGGGTTTCTCCATGTCGGTCATGCTGGTCTTGAACTCCTGACCTCAGGTGATCCACCCACCTCGGCCTCCCAAAGTGCTGGGATTACAGCACTGAGCCACTGCACCCAGCCAAATTTTTGTATTTTTTAGTAGAGATAGGGTTTCATCATGTTTGAGACACAGTCTCACTCTGTTGCCCAGACTGGAGTGCAGTGGCACAATCATGGCTCACTGCAGCCTCAATGACCTGAGCTCAAGTGATTCTCCCCAGTTAGCCTCCCAAGTAACTGGGACTACAGGTACACACTACCATGCACAGCTAATTTTTGTATTTCTTGTACAGACAGAGTTTCACCATGTTGCCCAGGCTGATCTTGAACTCCTGGGGTCAAGTGATCTGCCTGCCTCAGCCTCCCAAAGTGCTGGGATTACAGGCGTGAGCCATCTTGCCTAGCTGATTTTTTTTTTTTTTTTTTTTTTAGATTCTCGCTCTGTTGCTCAGGCTAGAGTGCAGTGGCATGATCATAGTTCATTGCAGCCTCAACCTCTTGGGCTCAAGTGATCCTCCCACCTCAGCCTCCTGAGTAGCTGGGACCACATACATGCACCACCACATATAGCTAATTTATTTATATTTTTAATTTTTTTGTAGAGACAGGGTCTCACTATGTTGACCAGGCTGGTCTTGAACTCCTGGCCTCAAGTGATCCTCCTGCCTCAGCCTCTCAAAGTGCTGGCATGACAGACGAGAGCCACTGAACCCAGTGAGTTTGATTTTTTTTGAAACAAGGTCTTGCTCTGTTGCCCAGGTTGAAGTGCAGTGGCATGATCATGGCTGACTGCCGCCTTGACCTCCTGGGCTCAGGCAATCCTCCTGCCTCAGCCTCCTGAATAGCTGGGACTACAGGTGTGCACCACCACACCCAGCTAATTTTAAAATTATCTGTAGAGACAGGGGTTTCCCTAGGTTGCCCAGTCTTGAACTGGGCTCAAACAATCCTCCCACCTCAGCCTCCAAAGGGCTGGGATTACAGGCATAGGCCACTATGTCCAGCTTGAGTTTGCTTTTTTTAAAAGAGAAAATCAACAATCCCTTAATGAGCCTGATTTTAAGACTTAATGTGTCAAAATATGCAGTTCTTAAGACAAAGGGAGAATAGGTGTAAAAGAGGTCCTTGGTGTTCACAGCCTAAACCTGGACTCAGGGTTGGCTGCTATCAGGGTTGAGGGGTCCCTACTGCTGGACTCCTTAGACGGCCTGAGAACCAAGCCCACATCAATGCTATTCTCCCTCAAAGGGACCCAGCCTCCCTCCAGCCAGCCTGAGGCCCACTGGCATGCAGGGACCTCTGAGAACAACTGACTCCCAGGGATTCCTTGGCTCCTTACCTTCCAGCCTTCTCCTGCAACCAAGCCTAGGACACATGGGATTCTCCCTGAGCCAAGGACCCAGGCATGCTGTGAGCCAGGGGAAGGGGAGTAAAGAGGCTGGTGGCTTTTACCTTACATCTGAGGGTGGAGGGGCTGGGAAAGTACAGGAGGTCTGTGGGAGGTCACTCCAGAGGCTGGGAAGGGACAGGAGGGATTTGGTTGTTCTCAAGTGACCTATTTGATTTCCCCCTCCTGAGGAGTCAGCACACAGGCTGAAAGATGCAGTGAGACACGAGTTTATTGGTGGAGCTGCAGCGGAGTCCTCCCTCTTTCAGGGATAGCCAAGGGCACAGCACCAACAGAGGGATGGAGAGACAGACCCCCAAACAGACACATGGATGGAGCAGACTCACAGAGACCATAGCACAGCCACATAGGCACAGAGACACACAGGCCACAGCACCAAGAACAGACACACACACACACACACACAGAAAAAACCACAGGGCTAAGACACACGGACAAAGTGCGGGCTTGGGGCCCCTGCATAGACAGAGCGAGGGCCATGTGGGGAGGGGGCCCCTACTGACCTCCCCCAGGCATAGGCACACGAACAGCACATAGACAGGCAGATGCCCCCAGCCAGCCAGCTGGCCTGCCACACAGACAAATGGACGGCAGGGAAAGGATGTTCGTGGCTCTCCAGACCATGTGGAGAGGGCACCACAGGCCTTCGACACACCCTGCCACACTGAGGCCCGGGAGTCCCTGCCCCTGAACTAGTCACATCTATTCCCCTGACTCCCAACCCACTCTCCGCCACACTTTGGTCTTGCCCACTGGGGCTGGGGCTGGGGCTGAGGCTGGGGAAACTGGCAGGTGGAAGGAGGGAGAGAGGAAGGGGTATGGACTTGGCTCGGTCCCGTCTCTGTGATCAGGGCAGCAGATGCTGAGAGTCTGGGGCTGAGCCTCGGCCTGGCAGTGGGGTGAGGGCAGGGCCATGGCTCAGGCTTGTGGGGGCTCCTGGCAGCGCAGGCACTGGGCCATCTCCGGCTGGTACTGCTCGACCTGCAGGGTGCAGCTGGAGAATCCAAACCGGGAGTAGAGCCGGGATGAGGCTTCAGCCAGGACAGCTTCAGGGTCAGCAGTGGAGTCTGTGGGAGAGTGATAAGAGGCGGCATCAATCCCAGGGGAGTCAGGAACAGGCAGGGACTGAGATAAGGACAGGGAAAGGGGCTGCACAGCATTAAAGCCAGGCGTGAATGGGAGCCTGCTTTTCTTTCTGTGTTGTATGAACAGCATAAAAGTGTCAAATCAAATGTTGGAGAGACTCACCCCAATCAACCGTGCTAACACACTAAACTCTTCCCAGTCTTCTATTCTCTCCTGTCACTGAGTGTCAACAAACAGCTCAACGTTTCAACAGCCATATCACCCGATTTCCCAGGACAATCCAGATGTTAAATATCTGTCTCATTGTCCCTCTAGAGTTTCCATCAAATATCCTACAAATTATAATATTTTTGGCATCCAAATTGCATGACTCTGATTGCTTCTTGCATCTGGAAGAAACTCAAAAATCCTTTGTCAGCTCATGACTCACCATATATATTTTTAATAGTTGAATCATAATGTAGATGTAATTTTATATTCAGCTTTTTTTTTCAGCATTATACCATAAACATTTTTCCTAGTTGCTGTACAGTCTTCATATGCATCATTTTTAACAGTTACATGATACCTCAGGGTGGAGGTGCCGTAATTTACCTAACTGTGCCCCATCACTAGACCCGTAGGTACTAATGATCTTTTTTTTTTTTTTTTTTTTTTTAAATAAAGAGCATCAGGACTCTCTTTTTTTTTTTTTTTTGAGACAGAGTCTTGCTCTGTCGCCCAGGCTGGAGTGCAGTGGCACCATCTCGGCTCACTGCAAGCTCCGCCTCCTAGGTTTAAGCGATTCCCCTGCCTCAGCCTCCCGAGTAGCTGGGACTACACGCATCCACCACCACGCTGGGCTAGTTTTTTGTATTTTTCAGTAGAGACGGGGTTTCACTCTAAAACCCAGATGGTCTCGATCTCCTGACCTTGTGATCCACCTGCCTTGGCCTCCCAAAGTGCTGGGATTACAGGCGTGAGCCACCGCACCTGGCCACTAATGATCTTTTAAAGGGTTGTTGGTTCCCTGTGCTACTTCAAAGAGGGTGAAACCTCCCCCAGAACACTGCATCCAGTGGATGGAGACTCCTTGTGTCCAACATGCACGAGCGCGTGTGCGTGTGTGTGTGTGTATGTGAGAGGGAGACACAGACAAACAGAGACAGATCAAGAAAGACTGAAACAATCCTAGTAACTCAAGCTATTGTCCCATGTTTGGGGTGGGGTATGTTCTAGGTAGTGACTAGCTGGGGCCAGTGAGACTCACCGATGGCCAGGTGTGCAGAGGCAACGTGGTAAGTGAGCGTAAGGGCCCACAGGTGCAGCTCATGGGTAGCCCGGACTCCTGGCACCGACAACAGCGTATCCCGCACAGGTTCGAACCCCACATTGCGGGGGGTACCTGCAACCAGCACCAGTCATGCCTTACTGCCAGGGCCACTCCTGCCCAGAAGCAGCACCCCCACCACGGGACTCCACCTCCCCTATCCTGCATCCACTCTCCTTTTACCCCTACAATTCACCCTATGCCCAAATCCTTGTTCCAGCAGCAGACCCCATGAGCCAAGCCTTCTTCCCGTACTCTCTTCAAAGCAAAAAGTGGTGGCCCAGTGCGAGAGTAAAGTTAGAGACAGCCGCAGGGGTGGGGAGCAGTGGTGCCCGACTCACCTTCCATGAGGATTCGAAGAACATCTCGGAGGGTGGGAGCCGTGGATCCAAGGGCACAGATGGAGAAGAGGAAGGTGCTGATGGGGTCGGCTGCCTTGTACTGAGGCTGCAGAGAAAGAGACCCCTAAGCCCAACAACCAGCGAGCTTCCAGAGGAAGATCTAGGGGTGTCTTGAACAAACAGGACCTGAGAGGCCCCTCAAAACCCTGCAGAGGGGACAGGGAACATGCCTCATGTCTGGGAGAGTCCTGGGAGGTGGGAGGGAGGAGCTGGAGGGAGGGGAAGGAAGCTTTGGGACCTGGGAAGGAGGGGGCTGGGATGTGGAGTTGTGGGGAGGAAGGCTGGGGCAGGTCTCCAACAATGGTACCTTGAAGTAGATGAGGATGGAGGCAGCCAGTACCCCAAAGCTCTGCAGGAGGTCCCCCAACACGTGCACAAATGCTGCCCGGACGCTGGTGTTCCCCAGGGGCAGGGGCTCTTCAGGCCCCTCCTCCAGCGGTGCATACTCTGCTCCCCTAGACCCGTGGCTGTGGGGGGGCCCAGCCTGGTGCAGCACAAAGGCCATTCTGAGGGGGAAGCAAAGCAGCTCAGCCCAGGGGCCTGCTCCTGGCCTCCTATGCCCCCATCTCCACGCCCCATTCTCTTACCTCCCCAGGAGCCCTTTCCCAGCCCCTGGAAGAAAACAGCGTTTTGCAAGAGAGACAAACAATGCAGCCTGGGGGAAAGAATACCAGACTTGGTGCCACACACGTGGATTCGGATGCTGGCTCTGTTACCTAAATAGATATATGACTGGGGCAAGTTACCTGTCAGGACTGACTGCATTAATGGTAAACTAGGGGTAATACTACCTACCTCATGGGGTGGCCATGAGGTTCAAATGCAATCATGTTGATGAAAGCCCTCATCAGAGTGGCTGGCCCATGGCAGGCCCTTAACAGAGATCTGCTGACTGAATTTTAGGTCTCTATCCCAGACCCTTCTCAGGCACACCCAGGGCAGCCCATGGAAAGCTGTGTGCGCATGTCTGTGTGTCTGGTGGGGAAGAGAAAGCTAGCTCTCCCATCCTGGAGGAAGACCCCTCGCCCTGGGCCCCACAAGGTGCCTGCTCCATACTGGGACGTACAACAGGTTGGCACAGACTGCGATGCTGGCGGTCAGCAGCATGGCACCCCCCTCGATGTGGTAGTCGCTGTGCAGCAGGCGGACGAAGGCCAGGTACAGGAGGATGCCAGTGACCATCCAGAGGGAGACCACAGAGGCCAAAGCCCCCAGAGTCTCTGCAGGGTAGGGGGGAGACAAGCTGTCAGAGACCTGCTTGGGACCCTGAGAGGTGCCCTCTGGCAAGACTGGAGAGTCACTGGGCCATGCAAGGGCCTTACCTGAACGGTGCCAGCCAAAGGTCATGGTGCGGGTGGCTGGACGGGTAGAGAGCCAGAGGGAGAAGAGGCTGCCCATCATGCTGCCCACATCCGCCAGCAAGTGGGCTGCGTCGGTCATGATGGCCAGGCTGTGTGCCAGATACCCGCCTGCCAGGGTGAAATGATGGAGTCTGCTTCCATTTAGAAAATATCATGTAGTGTGTATAGGCATGGAAAATAAATTGGGGGATATACACCAAAAATGTGAATTGGGGTTTTCTCAGGTGATGGGACTACAGGTATAATTAACTACTGTTATGGTCTTCTTTTCATTCATCTGTATTTTCTAATTTTTTCTACAATGATATATTTTATTTTAATAACAAGAAAATAAGGTTTTTAAAAGAAGCCAGCCCTGACCCACTGGCCCCAGACCTCGACTGGAATTCCCTTTGGTGCTCTGTCCCTCACCTCTCCCACTTCCTGAGTCCCGGGCACCCAGCTCTCCTATCCCAGCCATCCCCATCTCTGCATCTGCACCCAGGAACATCCCTGGGACTCTGGGTGGAGTGGCTTGCGCAGGTGTTGGGAGGATGGGGTTGAAGGGCTGCTCCCCAACTTACCGACCACCTCCCCAGCCATGAAGACAAAGCACACGGCACAGGCAGCATACAGCTGCTTCCGTGCATGCAGCCTCTCCGGGGTGAGACCCGGCGGCGGCAGGGGGTCCCTGTGGCAGTGGTGGAAGGGCATCTCCACAGGTTTGGACTCCTCAGGAAGGGGCTCTGATGGCTCTGTGAAGAGACTGAGGCAAGCGACATGGTTCAACCTGGGCCTGGCCCACAGGCTGGCCTGCTCACTCCACGTCCTCAGTCCCCCATGCTGGCCTCATCAGACCATCTCTCGCTCCTTCCCCAGGCCTGGTCGTATCTGGGAGCTGTGTCAGCAGAGGGCCACATGAGAGATGGGGGCTAAATGAACAGGTCAGACCCCAGCCTCCCTTTTCCTTCCATACACAGAGTCACAGAATTTCACAGCTGGAAAGCACCTTACAGATGGTCTAGTCTAACTTTTTTAAGAGATGGGGTTGGCCAGGAGTGGTGGCTCACACCTGTAATCCCAGCACTTTCAGAGGCCAAGGCAGGCAGATCACGAGGTCAGGAGATTGAGACCATCCTGGCCAACATGGTGAAACACCACCTCTACTAAAAATACAAAAATTAGCTGGGTGTGGTGGCACGTGCCTGTAATCCCAGCTACTCGGGAGGCTGAGGAAGGAGAATCGCTTGAACCTGGGAGTTGGAGGTTGCGGTGAGCCGAGATCGCATCACTGCATTCCAGCCTGGTGACAGAGTGAGACTCTGTCTCAAAAAAAAAAAAAGAGAGAGAGAGAGAGATGGGGTCTTGCTCTGTTGCCCAGGCTGGAGTACAGTGGTGTGATCAGAACTCACCACACACTTGAGCTCCTGGCCTCAAGTGATCCTCCCACCTCAGTTTACTGAGCTTCTGGGATTATGGGCGTGAGCCACCGCACCCGGCTCTAGTCTAACATTTTATTTATTTTTATTTATTTATTTATTTATTTATTTTTATTGAGACGGAGTCTCGCTCTGTCGCCCAGGCTGGAGTGCAGTGGCCGGATCTCTGCTCACTGCAAGCTCTGCCTCCCGGTTTACGCCATTCTCCTGCCTCAGCCTCCCGAGTAGCTGGGACTACAGGCGCCTGCCACCTCGCCTGGCTAGTTTTTTTGTATTTTTTAGTAGAGACGGGGTTTCACCGGGTTAGCCAGGATGGTCTCAATCTCCTGACCTCGTGATCCGCCTGTCTCGGCCTCCCAAAGTGCTGGGATTACAGGCTTGAGCCACCGTGCCCGGCCTACATTTTATTAAATAAGAAGCATGAGGCTCACAGAGTTGGGGGACACATGGAGGCCAACCCAGCTAGTTGCTAGAGCTGAGACTAGACCCCAACCAAATCTTATGCTAGGCACCCCAAAATGAGCAGGATTCCTGCTGATCTCTGAGAGCTTTTGGTGAACAGGGCAAGTATGTACCTACACAATGATATAGAGCGAAGGTGGCCACTGTCATTAGGGCGGTTAGAGTGCTATCAGGGTTCTAAGGATGGAGGGCCAGACTAATTATAATGAGGAAATCAGGGAAACAGATGAAAGAGGTAACATGAGAAGGGCCTTGAAGAATGGAAAGGATTTTGATAAAGGCAGGTGAATGCTATGCCACGCACACCAAGGCAGTATGAAGGGAAGGTGGAATGAAGTATAGAATGGGACTCACCATGTGTTCCTGGCCTTTGTGTGCCTCCTTTCCAGGCCCACCTCCCAGAGCCTCCACTCCCGGATCCTGCCCCCGCCCTCTCTAGACGTGCAGCTGAAGTGTGGCCCTTTAAGAGACCAGCCGGGACAGCCAGGCGCCCTGGCTCAAGCCTGTAATCCCAGCACTTTGGGAGGCCGAGATGGGCGGATCACGAGGTCAGGAGATTGAGACCATCCTGGCTAACACGGTGAAACCTGTCTCTACTAAAAATACAAAAAAATTAGCCAGGCGTGGTGGTGGGCGCCTGTAGTCCCAGCTACTCGGGAGGCTGAGGCAGGAGAATGGCGTGAACCCGGGAGGCGGAGCTTACAGTGAGCCAAGATGGCACCACTGCACTCCAGCCTGGGCAACAGAGGGAGACTCCGTCTCAAAAAAAAAGAAAAAAAAGAGACGAGCGGGACGTTGGGACCAAAAAGTCTGATTCCTGGCACAGAGAACTGATGGCTAGATTCCAGAGCTGGGGTTGTCACGGGGAAGAAGGGGTGCAGTCTGCTATGGCTGAGGATGGCAGTGAGAGCAGCATGTTAATTGGACTTCAGTCTGACTATAAGCACCCAGCAGCGCTTACCTTAACTGCATGGTACCATAAGCCTCCCTTGACAAATGAATGGGGCTTGGGACCTCACTTAGGGCTGCCAGAGGCTGAGTGAGCTCAGGCTGAGTGCTAAGCCCATTCTGGTTCAATTCTCACCCTTGCCACTACCCAACCTGAACCCAGCAAGGACAGAATCCTCCACAGAATTCAGGACCTAAATAGAAAATACAGTACTAGAAATACTCATGGAGGTGTGACAAGAATACCCATGAGTAAAAACGAGGACTCCAGATAGAAACGTGATCATAGCAGCAAAGTGGGGCGGGATGTCTGGGGCCTTCTGGCTGAAGACAATTCTGCCAAGTGGGTGAACTGAGTTTTGAGGGAGGTAGGGGGAACATTTGGTGCTTGTACAGAAAACTGAAATACTGGTAGATTAATTTCTTGAATTTCCAAAGCCCCATCCAAGACTTAGAATCTGGGCGTGTATGATTCTGGGTGTGTTTCCAGAGGAGATGCGGTAGTGAAGGAGGCTGTGAAACCATTCCTCGTTCGTTCAATGAGGTGCACCAGGCAGAGCACACATAATGAAGCCTGGTCTGGTGGGAGAGACAGATTGTAACAAATGGCTTACTACACAAGGACAGGCTGATGTTAGGAGGGTTACAAACAAAGCAGTTTGGGGTGCAGGGAAGGCAGCACCCCCTCACAGGGGGCTCGGAGAACTTCACAGAGAAAGGCATGTTTAAGGAGATGAGACCTAGGTGGAGAAGGGTATTCCAGACATGTAGAATGACAAAGACAAGGTTTGTGGCATGGAGTCTAAGTGTGAAGTGTCAGGGGAGGGCTGAGGAGGAAAGTGATGGGCTCAAAGGAATATAAAGGAAGATACACTGACTGCTTGAACAAATATGTCCTAAGCACTGAGATGACCTTGTTAATGGGAGGAAGAGAAGAGAGGAGAGGAGATGGAGGAGTCTAGAATAGACCAGGCCAGAGCTTCCCTGGAGGGTCAGGTAGGTTAGGAAACGCCTTTTAGAAAATGCTGCAGGATTGGGTGACTAATGGCCATATGAGAGTGAAGATGGACTGGAGCTGGAGATGCGAGTCTGAAGAGCAGAGGCTGGGTGGCTTTGGGGTCAGTGGGCAACATTCATTCCCTGGCCTTGTAAAGCACAGCACAGCCAGTCATCAAGGTGGCCACCCATCAACAGGCAGCTCCCTTTTGTTCTGCATAAATTGGGCACTAAGGAAGCCTGGCTGTTGGTGTGTGGGGGTGTGTGCATGTGGGGTGGCTACATGCTGTTTAGAGATGAGGAAAGGCTGTTTCCTCTCCCTGGCCCTCCGAAACCCCCAACAAACAACCAATATTGAGTGGGGAAGAGGGGTGACGTAGCAGGGGCTGAACCAAAGTCAAAAGGACACCTGAAGAGATGCCAGGCCTACGGCAGAGCCCTCACCGCGTCTCTGCAGGCCCCTGCAGGAAGGGGTCCAGCTCCCTTCTGCTCGCCCCCGCCCCCAACCCGGCTTGAAGGCCCCCACCCAAGGAAAGAACGAGAAGCACACAGAAGCACCACGTCAGAGACAAAGGGAGAGGGACTAGGAGAGAAGCAGAAAGACTGAGAGAGATGGGGTAGAGAAAAAGCCAGAGACCCTGCCAAATTCCCGAGACAAACGGACGGTCAGCCGACCGACAAGATGGCCCGCGGGGGTGAGCAGGAAGGCCCGGCGGCCGCTCAGAGGGGCAGGCGGATGGCGGCGGCGGGCGTGGGGGCCGGCGGGGCGCGTTGGCGGTTCTCCTACCGCCCCCGGCCCGCTGTCCTGGCCGCTCTGCGCGCCTCATTTCACACCTCGCCGCCCCCGGCCCCGTCTGTGCGGAGCCGGGAATACCCCCGCTGCCCAGACCGCACCTGCTCCTTCCTCGCCGCCCCCTCGCTTCCCGGCGGCCGCCCGCCCCCCAGGGGCCCGCAGGACCTGCATGGAGCCCGGCCCATCATCGGGCCCTGGCGTCCACAGCTGGCCGCGGCTGGAGGGGGCGCGCGGAGGAAAGCCCCTGGGCCTCCAGAGGGAGCTCTGAAGTCTGGGCAGCTAGGGGCTCCCGCCCTGGGCCCGAGGCAATGAGGACCTCGAGGCACCTGGCAAGGGCTCCGGCCCGACGGAGCGGCAGCCGCTCCCAGGGAAGGCAGGCGCGGCGGGGGCGGCGGATGGGTCCGGCGACTTGGGACGCCGGCAGGAGGGGAGTGGGAAGCCGCTTCACCCAAGGAAATCAGGCAGCCGGGAGGAGGCGTAGTCGGCTGTGTAGGGCCGGGCGCTCCGTGCGGCCAGAGGGGACTAAGCGGGGTGCAGCGGAGACCAGGGACCCGCGGGGCACCGGGACGGCCGCCGGGGCCCGCGCCGAGAGAGACAACGAAATGGACGGAGGGTAGTAGGGTGGCGCCCCCAGGCCGAGGGCCAACCCAGGTCTGTCCTACCTCTTCAAACGCAGGCTGCCGCCGGCGCCACCGCGGTCCAGGTGGCTCACCAGGCGAGTGGTCTCCGAGCCCCCGGCAGCGGGAGAGGGCTCCATGTTCCCGGTGCCCCGACCGTCGAGGCCCCACCGAGGGAGGGATAGGCCGGGCCGGCCCCGCGCCCAGTCCAAGCAGCCCGCCGATCCCCAGGATCCCTGCAGGGCGGCGGGGCCACTAGAGTGCAGCGAACTGCAGCGACTGTGGCGCGCGGAGTCCGAACTGCAGATCCCGCTGCCGCTGGAGCCCCGCCCCGCGTGGGGCGAGCTCCCCAAGCCCCGCCTCCAGGCTCCCCAGCCTCTCCCCACCCTTAAGCCCCGCCCCACTGCCAAAGCCCCATTTCCCCGCGCCTGAGCCCGGTGAAGGCGGCGGGAGCGCCCCGCCACCCGAGTTCTGGAGAACTCCTCATCTCCGCAGCCCCGTCCCCCAGGCGAGCTAGCCCCTCCTCTGCACAAAGTCCCGCCCACCGGTTCCAAGCCTCGCTCCTCAAGCCCAGGGACCTCACGACCAACCTTCGCCCAACGACCATCACTCTGTGCATGCCTGCACGGGGGGTGTCGCCCACCACGCGGAGGCAGAAACAGGGGCGGACCCATTACCTATCTCCAGAGAACCAGAAAGAACGTGAGATGAGCGGTGACACATAGAGATTCCAGGGACTCCAGAAACCCCTCTACGGAGAATCTGGGGTCGAAATTCACTAGCCAAATCTGCTGCCAATCACTGTACCGCGAATGATCATTTATTTTTATACAGAAACATTGGGTGGCAAGCTTCCTGCTCTCCTTCAACCCATTGTTATCCCTGCTTTTCAACTGAGTAAACTGAGACCCAGAGGAAGAAGAGTCCAAGGTCACGAAGGCTGTGAATAAAGGGCCCGGCCTGGACCCCCAACCTCTTTCCCTCCCGGGCTCTGGACGCCGCACTGGCAACTGGAGAGCGCGCACAGTCCTCTTACCGGCGGGGGCGGCCAGTGGAGTCGAGCCGCCTTTTTGGTGTCACGACCACTGTTTATGGAGAGGGGGCTGAGGGGCAGCGTGTCAGCCAGTGATTCCCATCCTCCACACCTGCAGCGCCCTTCCGGACATTACCGCATTCTGCCTCATTTGGGGGAAACTAAAACCCAGGGGCGGGAGCGACTTACAGCAAAGTCGGTGGCCGAGCCTCAAGTCGAAGCTTCAAATGCTCAATGTTCTCTCCCCTCGCACCTGCCGCCACTGTAGAATGGGAGGGGGTGGGAAGAGGATTGTGCACTGGAAGCTATGACAGTCTGTGAAGAGGAGGGTCCGTAGGAGGAGGGGAGAGAGCGAGCAGGGATGGGGAAGCGTGGAGGGTGGGAATGGTTAGTAAGCCCAGGCAAGAAACTCATCAGCCGCATCCTTCAGAACACACTGGGCGTCCTGAACTTAGGCTTCTGGGGACAGACACCTACCCTCGACAGTGTTATTCCAACGAGACCGCGAGTGCACTTTCAAAAAACAAAACAAAACAAAACAAAAAAACGGGAGCACGTGCCAGATACAGTGGTTGGAAGTGAGGGGGTTAACCCGGGAGAGCTTCGCGGAGGAGGTGAGGCTTAAACGGATTAGGCAAGCTGGGCGGCGGGCTGGCTGTTCCGGCGGGGGAGAGTGTGGCTTGGCTCGTGCCAAGGTGTGCGGGCGGCGCGTGCGAAGGGACTGTCCTGTGCGGCGGCTGCGGAGCCGCACGGGAGAGCCACAGGGGCTGCGCGCGCCCTCCGCGCCATCCCCGCCCCCGGCTGCGCCAGCCTTTCCTCGGCACCCGCCCCCGGCCTCCCCAGTCCAAAGCCCACGCTGGGTGAGGGGGCAAGGGAGAGAGGGGGTCTTTCTCCCTCCAACCTCCCCTTAAGGCGCGGAACTTGAGGGACCTCTGTTTCTCCTCGGGTCACAGGGAGGCAAATTGAGGCGGCCAGAGGGGGAAACCACCGGACAAGGTCACCTTGTCGGGCTACTTATCAGAGTCAAGGTGGAACCCAAGTCCCTGCCTAGCTATGCCAGGGCTCTGGGTACGTCGGGCCCGGCGCCGTCGGTTTTCTAAGCGCCTCACCCATCCTAGGGCTCTCCCCAATTCTGAGAACCCTGGAGCTGGGATGCGCAGGGGCCACCGCGCACTCCGCGGCTCGGATGCGGCAGCCTGGCCCGTAGAGACCTGGGCGGGTGAGCTCGAGAATGGGGAGAAACTGCGGGGCCCTATGCGGGGAACGGGATTCTTGGCACGGCTCAGCCGATGACGACAACAGGGGACATAACAACAATGGCTTCCTCCGGGATTTCCCTTCCCGGGCAGCCGGCGCGGCCAGCAGCCTCGAGTGCCGGGAGGGGGCGCAGACGCCCTCACGTGCCCTGCCCGCCCCCGCCGGGAGCCAGCAGGCGGGGAAGGCAGGGGCGCCTCGCAGCGTGTGGCCAAACGTGCCGCCTCCAGAAGCCTAGGGCGCCAGCGGTGGGAATACCAACCTTCACTTGAAAATTTATGTAAGGAAAGCTTGGCAGCGAAACAGGGTGCTTGCACCTGTTCCTCAAAGAGCTATCAAATGGCCCTGTGAAAATCTTTGCAAAGGGCCCTCGCGAATGCCAGGCCTCAAGTGCGATTCTCTGCCCAGGCTTTAAGCTGGGCTAGAGATTTCAGGCAAAATTTAAAATGTAAGCATGTGGACAAGAGTGAACACCTGACAAGTCCAAGCCAAGCTGAAGAGCATGGACAGAGGAGGCAACTGGAGGTCCAACTTCTACTCCATTCTCCACTCATATGTCACCTCCAGGAAGCCTTTCCTGACTTTCTTTTCCCAGACAGGGTATGTGTCCCTCCCTGCTTCTCTCAAGGCTCACACTGTGCTTATCTGATCCCAGCACTCACCTCATGGTGATGAAGTCCTTTGCTTGTCTGTCTGCCTGCTACAGGGCAAGCTCCCTGAAGGCAGGAATTGTGTCTTTCTCATCTGTGTTCCAAAACCCCACTCATGGCTGGCACACAGTCCTCAATTAAGCCATTCCAGAAAGGAGGAGCTAGCTGAGTGGAAGCAGGATGGAGGAGGGAGGATTTTAGCTGGTCACAGGGAGAATGAGGGAGGGCGGTAGCTTAAATGTCACTGCCTTGGGGAGGCCTTCCCTGGCCCCCACACTAGGTTAATTCTCATGTCATACACTCTCATCACACAATACTTTTTCTGTCTTTTTTTTTCTTTTTGGAAACAGGGTCTCACTCTGTTGCTCAGGCTGGAGTGCAGTGGTACAAACAAGGCGCACCACAGCCTCGACCTCCTGGACTCAAGTGATCCTCCTGCCTCAGCCTCCCAAAGTGCTGGTACTACAGGTGTGAGCCACTGTGCCGTGTCAACACACTATTTTTTTCTTTTTTTTTTTTTTTTTTTTGAGACGGAGTCTCGCTCTGTCGCCCAGGCTGGAGTGTAGTGGCCGGATCTCAGCTCACTGCAAGCTCTGCCTCCCGGGTTTATGCCATTCTCCTGCCTCAGCCTCCCGAGTAGCTGGGACTACAGGCGCCCGCCACCTCGCCCGGCTAGTTTTTTGTATTTTTAGTAGAGACGGGGTTTCACCATGTTAGCCAGGATGGTCTCGATCTCCTGACCTTGTGATCCGCCCGTCTCAGCCTCCCAAAGTGCTGGGATTACAGGCTTGAGCCACCGCGCCCGGCAACACACTATTTTTTTTCTTTCAGCACTGATCATACTGTAAGTAAATTGTTACCTGGGAATTATTTGTTTCATCATTTGGCTTCCAGGCTACCATAATCTGGTTTTCCTCCTACTTCACTGGCTGTTTATTTTCAGTCCCCTTTGCTGGTTCCTCCCCACCTTCTCAATATTTTCTTGCTGAATTAGACTAGGCCTTGGTCACTGTCTTCTCTTTCTTCCACACTCACTCCCATGGAGCTATCATCCAGTTTCCGGTCTTTAAATACTATCCAATAACAGCAGAAAGTAATGATTGTTGAAGCTAGATGTTGGGTACATAGAGAGTCACTGTATCATTCTATTTTTGTATGGGTTTCAATTTTTCTATTAAAAATGATTAAAAGCCGGGCGCGGTGGCTCAAGCCTGTAATCCCAGCACTTTGGGAGGCCGAGACGGGCGGATCACGAGGTCAGGAGATCAAGACCATCCTGGCTAACACGGTGAAACCCCGTCTCTACTAAAAATACAAAAAACTAGCCGGGCGAGGTGGCGGGCACTTGTAGTCCCAGCTACTCGGGAGGCTGAGGCAGGAGAATGGCGTAAACCCAGGAGGCGGAGCTTGCAGTGAGCTGAGATCTGGCCACTGCACTCCAGCCTGGGCGACAGAGCGAGACTCCGCCTCAAAAAAAAA